>NW_027460268.1:0-137164 GCF_050947875.1 Dermacentor variabilis
ATGGCGGCGTCCGCGCTCTATCAATTTGTGCTTCGACGCCGCGGTACTCGCTGTGCATATTCGCGGCGTCCCTTCTTTGCATTTGTAGAAATGAATAGGCGCTTGGAGGTGAAGAAGAGAATGGCCGCTTCCGCGCTCTTTCCATTTGTGCTTCGACGCCGCGTTGCTCGCTGTGCATATTCGGGGCGTCTCTTCATTGCATTTGTAGAAATGAATAGGCGCTTGGAGGTGGAGAAGAGAATTGCGGCGTCCGCGCTCTATCCATTTGTGCTTCGACGCCGCGGTACTCGCTGTGCATATTCACGGCGTCTCTTCATTGCATTTGTAGAAATGAATAGGCGCTTGGATGTGAAGAAGAGAATGGCGGCGTCCGCGCTCTATCTATTTGTGCTTCGACGCCGCGGTACTCACTGTGCATATTCACGGCGTCTCTTCATTGCATTTGTAGAAATGAATAGGCGCTTGGAGGTGGAGAAGAGAATGGCGGCGTCCGCGCTCTATCCATTTGTGCCTCGACGCTGCGGTACTCGCTGTGCACATTCGCGGCGTCTCTTCTTTGCATTTGTAGAAATGAATAGGCGCTTGTAGGTGGAGAAGAGAATGGCGGCGTCCGCGTTATATCCACTTGTGCTTCGACGCCGCGGTACTCGCTGTGCATATTCACGGCGTCTCTTCATTGCATTTGCAGAAATGAATAGGCGCTTGGAGGTAGAGAAGGAGAAGAGAATGGCGGCGTCCGCGCTCTATCAATTTGTGCTTCGACGCCGCGGTACTCGCTGTGCATATTCGCGGCGTCCCTTCTTTGCATTTGTAGAAATGAATAGGCGCTTGGAGGTGAAGAAGAGAATTGCGGCGTCCGCGCTCTATCCATTTGTGCTTCGACGCCGCGGTACTCGCTGTGCATATTCGCGGCGTCCCTTCTTTGCATTTGTAGAAATGAATAGGCGCTTGGAGGTGGAGAATTGAATGGCGGCGTCCGCGCTCTATCCATTTGTGCTTCGACGCCACGGTACTCGCTGTGCATATTCACAGCGTCTCTTCATTGCATTTGTAGAAATGAATAGGCGCTTGTAGGTGGAGAAGAGAATGGCGGCGTCCGTGCTCTATCCATTTGTGCTTCGACGCCGCGGTACTGGCTGTGCATATTCGCGGCGTCCTTTCTTTGCATTTGTAGAAATGAATAGGCGCTTGGAGGTGAAGAAGAGAATGGCCGCTTCCGCGCTCTTTCCATTTGTGCTTCGACGCCGCGTTGCTCGCTGTGCATATTCGGGGCGTCTCTTCATTGCATTTGTAGAAATGAATAGGCGCTTGGAGGTGGAGAAGAGAATTGCGGCGTCCGCGCTCTATCCATTTGTGCTTCGACGCCGCGGTACTCGCTGTGCATATTCACGGCGTCTCTTCATTGCATTTGTAGAAATGAATAGGCGCTTGGATGTGAAGAAGAGAATGGCGGCGTCCGCGCTCTATCTATTTGTGCTTCGACGCCGCGGTACTCGCTGTGCATATTCACGGCGTCTCTTCATTGCATTTGTAGAAATGAATAGGCGCTTGGAGGTGGAGAAGAGAATGGCGGCGTCCGCGCTCTATCCATTTGTGCTTCGACGCCGCGGTACTCGCTGTGCATATTCACGGCGTCTCTTCATTGCATTTGCAGAAATGAATAGGCGCTTGGAGGTAGAGAAGAGAATGGCGGCGTCCGCGCTCTATCAATTTGTGCTTCGACGCCGCGGTACTCGCTGTGAATATTCGCGGCGTCCCTTCTTTGCATTTGTAGAAATGAATAGGCGCTTGAAGGTGAAGAAGAGAATGGCGGCGTCCGCGCTCTATCCATTTGTGCTTCGACGCCGCGGTACTCGCTGTGCATATTCGCGGTGTCCCTTCTTTGCATTTGTAGAAATGAATAGGCGCTTGGAGGTGAAGGAGAGAATGGCGGCGTCCGCGCTCTATCCATTTGTGCTTCGACGCCGCGCTACTCTCTGTGCATATTCACGGCGTCTCTTCATTGCATTTGTAGAAATGAATAGGAGCTTGGGGGTGGAGAGGAGAATGGCCGCTTCCGCGCTCTTTCCATTTGTGCTTCGATGCCGCGTTGCTCCCTGTGCATATTCGGGACGTCTCTTCTTTGCATTTGTAGAAATGAATAGGCGGTTGGAGGTGGAGAAGAGAATGGCCGCGTCCGCGCTCTTTCCATTTGTGCTTCGTCGCCACGGTACTCGCTGTGCATATTCGCGGCGTCCCTTCTTTGCATTTGTAGAAATGAATAGGCGCTTGGAGGTGGAGAAGAGAATGGCGGCGTCCGCGTTCTATCCATTTGTGCTTCGACGCCGCGGTACTCGCTGTGCATATTCGCGGCGTCCCTTCTTTGCATTTGTAGAAATGAATAGGCGCTTGGAGGTGAAGAAGAGAATGGCGGCGTCCGCGCTCTATCCATTTGTGCTTCGACGCCGCGCTACTCTCTGTGCATATTCACGGCGTCTCTTCATTGCATTTGTAGAAATGAATAGGAGCTTGGGGGTGGAGAGGAGAATGGCGGCGTCCGCGCTCTATCCATTTGTGCTTCGACGCGGCGGTACTCGCTGTGCATATTCGCGGCGTCTCTTCTTTGCATTTGTAGAAACGAATAGGCGCTTGGAGGTGGAGAAGAGAATGGCCGCGTCCGCGCTCTTTCCATTTGTGCTTCGTCGCCGCGGTACTCTCTGTGCATATTCGCGGCGTCCCTTCTTTGCATTTGTAGAAATGAATAGGCGCTTGGAGGTGAAGAAGAGAATGGCGGCGTCCGCGCTCTATCCATTTGTGCTTCGACGCCGCGGTACTCGCTGTGCATATTCGCGGCGTCCCTTCTTTGCATTTGTAGAAATGAATAGGCGCTTGGAGGTGAAGAAGAGAATGGCGGCGTCCGCGCTCTATCCATTTGTGCTTCGACGCCGCGCTACTCGCTGTGCATATTCACGGCGTCTCTTCATTGCGTTTGTAGAAATGAATAGGAGCTTGGAGGTGGAGAGGAGAATGGCGGCGTCCGCGCTCTATCCATTTGTGCTTCGACGCCGCGGTACTCGCTGTGCAAATTCGCGGCGTCTCTTCTTTGCATTTGTAGAAATGAATAGGCGCTTGGAGGTGAAGAGGAGAATGGCCGCTTCCGCGCTCTATCCATTTGTGCTTTGTCGCCGCGGTACTCGCTGTGCATATTCGCGGCGTCCCTTCTTTGCATTTGTAGAAATGAATAGGCGCTTGGAGGTGGAGAAGAGAATGGCCGCGTCCGCGCTCTTTCCATTTGTGCTTCGACGCCGCGGTACTCGCTGTGCATATTCACGGCGTCTCTCCATTGCATTTGCAGAAATGAATAGGCGCTTGGAGGTAGAGAAGAGAATGGCGGCGTCCGCGCTCTATCAATTTGTGCTTCGACGCCGCGGTACTCGCTGTGAATATTCGCGGCGTCGCTTCTTTGCATTTGTAGAAATGAATAGGCGCTTGGAGGTGAAGAAGAGAATGGCGGCGTCCGCGCTCTATCCATTTGTGCTTCGACGCCGCGGTACTCGCTGTGCATATTCGCGGCGTCCCTTCTTTGCATTTGTAGAAATGTATAGGCGCTTGGAAGTGAAGAAGAGAATGGCGGCGTCCGCGCTCTATCCATTTGTGCTTCGACGCCGCGCTACTCTCTGTGCATATTCACGGCATCTCTTCATTGCATTTGTAGAAATGAATAGGAGCTTGGGGGTGGATAGGAGAATGGCGGCGTCCGCGCTCTATCCATTTGTGCTTCGACGCCGCGGTACTCGCTGTGCACATTCGCGGCGTCCCTTCTTTGCATTTGTAGAAATGAATAGGCGGTTGGAGGTGGAGAAGAGAATGGCCGCGTCCGCGCTCTTTCCATTTGTGCTTCGTCGCCGCGGTACTCGCTGTGCATATTCGCGGCGTCCCTTCTTTGCATTTGTAGAAATGAATAGGCGCTTGGAGGTGAAGAAGAGAATGGCCGCTTCCGCGCTCTTTCCATTTGTGCTTCGATGCCGCGTTGCTCCCTGTGCATATTCGGGGCGTCTCTTCATTGCATTTGTAGAAATGAATAGGCGGTTGGAGGTGGAGAAGAGAATGGCCGCGTCCGCGCTCTTTCCATTTGTGCTTCGTCGCCACGGTACTCGCTGTGCATATTCGCGGCGTCCCTTCTTTGCATTTGTAGAAATGAATAGGCGCTTGGAGGTGGAGAAGAGAATGGCGGCGTCCGCGTTCTATCCATTTGTGCTTCGACGCCGCGGTACTCGCTGTGCACATTCGCGGCGTCTCTTTGCATTTGTAGAAATGAATAGGCGCTTGGAGGTGAAGAAGAGAATGGCCGCGTCCGCGCTCTTTCCATTTGTGCTTAGTCGCCGCAGTGCTCGCTGTGCATATTCACGGCGTCTCTTCATTGCATTTGTAGAAATGAATAGGCGCTTGGAGGTGAAGAAGAGAATGGCGGCGTCCGCGCTCTATCCATTTGTGCTTCGACGCCGCGGTACTCGCTGTGCATATTCACGGCGTCTCTTCATTGCATTTGTAGAAATGAATAGGCGCTTGGAGGTGGAGAAGAGAATGGCGGCGTCCGCGCTCTATCCATTTGTGCTTCGACGCCGCGGTACTCGCTGTGCACATTCGCGGCGTCTCTTCTTTGCATTTGTAGAAATGAATAGGCGCTTGTAGGTGGAGAAGAGAATGGCGGCGTCCGCGCTCTATCCATTTGTGCTTCGACGCCGCGGTACTCGCTGTGCACATTTGCGGCGTCTCTTCTTTGCATTTGTAGAAATGAATAGGCGCTTGGAGGTGAAGAAGAGAATGGCGGCGTCCGCGCTCTATCCATTTGTGCTTCGACGCCGCGGTACTCGCTGTGCATATTCACGGCGTCTCTTCATTGCATTTGCAGAAATGAATAGGAGCTTAGAGGTAGAGAAGAGAATGGCGGCGTACGCGCTCTATCAATTTGTGCTTCGACGCCGCGGTACTCGCTGTGCATATTCGCGGCGTCCCTTCTTTGCATTTGTAGAAATGAATACGCGCTTGGAGGTGGAGAAGAGAATTGCGGCGTCCGCGCTCTATCCATTTGTGCTTCGACGCCGCGGTACTCGCTGTGCACATTCGCGGCGTCTCTTCTTTGCATTTGTAGAAATGAATAGGCGCTTGGAGGTGAAGAAGAGAATGGCCGCGTCCGCGCTCTTTCCATTTGTGCTTAGTCGCCGCAGTACTCGCTGTGCATATTCACGGCGTCTCTTCATTGCATTTGTAGAAATGAATAGGCGCTTGGAGGTGAAGAAGAGAATGGCGGCGTCCGCGCTCTATCCATTTGTGCTTCCACGCCGCGGTACTCGCTGTGCATATTCACGGTGTCTCTTCATAGCATTTGTAGAAATGAATAGGCGCTTGGAGGTGGAGAAGAGAATGGCCGCGTCCGCGCTCTTTCCATTTGTGCTTCGACGCCGCGGTACTCGCTGTGCATATTCACGGCGTCTCTCCATTGCATTTGCAGAAATGAATAGGCGCTTGGAGGTAGAGAAGAGAATGGCGGCGTCCGCGCTCTATCAATTTGTGCTTCGACGCCGCGGTACTCGCTGTGAATATTCGCGGCGTCCCTTCTTTGCATTTGTAGAAATGAATAGGCGCTTGGAGGTGAAGAAGAGAATGGCGGCGTCCGCGCTCTATCCATTTGTGCTTCGACGCCGCGGTACTCGCTGTGCATATTCGCGGCGTCCCTTCTTTGCATTTGTAGAAATGAATAGGCGCTTGGAAGTGAAGAAGAGAATGGCGGCGTCCGCGCTCTATCCATTTGTGCTTCGACGCCGCGCTACTCTCTGTGCATATTCACGGCATCTCTTCATTGCATTTGTAGAAATGAATAGGAGCTTGGGGGTGGATAGGAGAATGGCGGCGTCCGCGCTCTATCCATTTGTGCTTCGACGCCGCGGTACTCGCTGTGCACATTCGCGGCGTCCCTTCTTTGCATTTGTAGAAATGAATAGGCGGTTGGAGGTGGAGAAGAGAATGGCCGCGTCCGCGCTCTTTCCATTTGTGCTTCGTCGCCGCGGTACTCGCTGTGCATATTCGCGGCGTCCCTTCTTTGCATTTGTAGAAATGAATAGGCGCTTGGAGGTGAAGAAGAGAATGGCCGCTTCCGCGCTCTTTCCATTTGTGCTTCGATGCCGCGTTGCTCCCTGTGCATATTCGGGGCGTCTCTTCTTTGCATTTGTAGAAATGAATAGGCGGTTGGAGGTGGAGAAGAGAATGGCCGCGTCCGCGCTCTTTCCATTTGTGCTTCGTCGCCACGGTACTCGCTGTGCATATTCGCGGCGTCCCTTCTTTGCATTTGTAGAAATGAATAGGCGCTTGGAGGTGGAGAAGAGAATGGCGGCGTCCGCGTTCTATCCATTTGTGCTTCGACGCCGCGGTACTCGCTGTGCACATTCGCGGCGTCTCTTTGCATTTGTAGAAATGAATAGGCGCTTGGAGGTGAAGAAGAGAATGGCCGCGTCCGCGCTCTTTCCATTTGTGCTTAGTCGCCGCAGTACTCGCTGTGCATATTCACGGCGTCTCTTCATTGCATTTGTAGAAATGAATAGGCGCTTGGAGGTGAAGAAGAGAATGGCGGCATCCGCGCTCTATCCATTTGTGCTTCGACGCCGCGGTACTCGCTGTGCATATTCACGGCGTCTCTTCATTGCATTTGTAGAAATGAATAGGCGCTTGGATGTGAAGAAGAGAATGGCGGCGTCCGCGCTCTATCTATTTGTGCTTCGACGCCGCGGTACTCGCTGTGCATATTCACGGCGTCTCTTCATTGCATTTGTAGAAATGAATAGGCGCTTGGAGGTGGAGAAGAGAATGGCGGCGTCCGCGCTCTATCCATTTGTGCTTCGACGCCGCGGTACTCGCTGTGCATATTCACGGCGTCTCTTCATTGCATTTGCAGAAATGAATAGGCGCTTGGAGGTAGAGAAGAGAATGGCGGCGTCCGCGCTCTATCAATTTGTGCTTCGACGCCGCGGTACTCGCTGTGAATATTCGCGGCGTCCCTTCTTTGCATTTGTAGAAATGAATAGGCGCTTGAAGGTGAAGAAGAGAATGGCGGCGTCCGCGCTCTATCCATTTGTGCTTCGACGCCGCGGTACTCGCTGTGCATATTCGCGGTGTCCCTTTGCATTTGTAGAAATGAATAGGCGCTTGGAGGTGAAGGAGAGAATGGCGGCGTCCGCGCTCTATCCATTTGTGCTTCGACGCCGCGCTACTCTCTGTGCATATTCACGGCGTCTCTTCATTGCATTTGTAGAAATGAATAGGAGCTTGGGGGTGGAGAGGAGAATGGCCGCTTCCGCGCTCTTTCCATTTGTGCTTCGATGCCGCGTTGCTCCCTGTGCATATTCGGGACGTCTCTTCTTTGCATTTGTAGAAATGAATAGGCGGTTGGAGGTGGAGAAGAGAATGGCCGCGTCCGCGCTCTTTCCATTTGTGCTTCGTCGCCACGGTACTCGCTGTGCATATTCGCGGCGTCCCTTCTTTGCATTTGTAGAAATGAATAGGCGCTTGGAGGTGGAGAAGAGAATGGCGGCGTCCGCGTTCTATCCATTTGTGCTTCGACGCCGCGGTACTCGCTGTGCATATTCGCGGCGTCCCTTCTTTGCATTTGTAGAAATGAATAGGCGCTTGGAGGTGAAGAAGAGAATGGCGGCGTCCGCGCTCTATCCATTTGTGCTTCGACGCCGCGCTACTCTCTGTGCATATTCGCGGCGTCTCTTCATTGCATTTGTAGAAATGAATAGGAGCTTGGGGGTGGAGAGGAGAATGGCGGCGTCCGCGCTCTATCCATTTGTGCTTCGACGCGGCGGTACTCGCTGTGCATATTCGCGGCGTCTCTTCTTTGCATTTGTAGAAACGAATAGGCGCTTGGAGGTGGAGAAGAGAATGGCCGCGTCCGCGCTCTTTCCATTTGTGCTTCGTCGCCGCGGTACTCTCTGTGCATATTCGCGGCGTCCCTTCTTTGCATTTGTAGAAATGAATAGGCGCTTGGAGGTGAAGAAGAGAATGGCGGCGTCCGCGCTCTATCCATTTGTGCTTCGACGCCGCGGTACTCGCTGTGCATATTCGCGGCGTCCCTTCTTTGCATTTGTAGAAATGAATAGGCGCTTGGAGGTGAAGAAGAGAATGGCGGCGTCCGCGCTCTATCCATTTGTGCTTCGACGCCGCGCTACTCGCTGTGCATATTCACGGCGTCTCTTCATTGCGTTTGTAGAAATGAATAGGAGCTTGGAGGTGGAGAGGAGAATGGCGGCGTCCGCGCTCTATCCATTTGTGCTTCGACGCCGCGGTACTCGCTGTGCAAATTCGCGGCGTCTCTTCTTTGCATTTGTAGAAATGAATAGGCGCTTGGAGGTGAAGAGGAGAATGGCCGCTTCCGCGCTCTATCCATTTGTGCTTTGTCGCCGCGGTACTCGCTGTGCATATTCGCGGCGTCCCTTCTTTGCATTTGTAGAAATGAATAGGCGCTTGGAGGTGGAGAAGAGAATGGCCGCGTCCGCGCTCTTTCCATTTGTGCTTCGACGCCGCGGTACTCGCTGTGCATATTCACGGCGTCTCTCCATTGCATTTGCAGAAATGAATAGGCGCTTGGAGGTAGAGAAGAGAATGGCGGCGTCCGCGCTCTATCAATTTGTGCTTCGACGCCGCGGTACTCGCTGTGAATATTCGCGGCGTCCCTTCTTTGCATTTGTAGAAATGAATAGGCGCTTGGAGGTGAAGAAGAGAATGGCGGCGTCCGCGCTCTATCCATTTGTGCTTCGACGCCGCGGTACTCGCTGTGCATATTCGCGGCGTCCCTTCTTTGCATTTGTAGAAATGTATAGGCGCTTGGAAGTGAAGAAGAGAATGGCGGCGTCCGCGCTCTATCCATTTGTGCTTCGACGCCGCGCTACTCTCTGTGCATATTCACGGCATCTCTTCATTGCATTTGTAGAAATGAATAGGAGCTTGGGGGTGGATAGGAGAATGGCGGCGTCCGCGCTCTATCCATTTGTGCTTCGACGCCGCGGTACTCGCTGTGCACATTCGCGGCGTCCCTTCTTTGCATTTGAAGAAATGAATAGGCGGTTGGAGGTGGAGAAGAGAATGGCCGCGTCCGCGCTCTTTCCATTTGTGCTTCGTCGCCGCGGTACTCGCTGTGCATATTCGCGGCGTCCCTTCTTTGCATTTGTAGAAATGAATAGGCGCTTGGAGGTGAAGAAGAGAATGGCCGCTTCCGCGCTCTTTCCATTTGTGCTTCGATGCCGCGTTGCTCCCTGTGCATATTCGGGGCGTCTCTTCATTGCATTTGTAGAAATGAATAGGCGGTTGGAGGTGGAGAAGAGAATGGCCGCGTCCGCGCTCTTTCCATTTGTGCTTCGTCGCCACGGTACTCGCTGTGCATATTCGCGGCGTCCCTTCTTTGCATTTGTAGAAATGAATAGGCGCTTGGAGGTGGAGAAGAGAATGGCGGCGTCCGCGTTCTATCCATTTGTGCTTCGACGCCGCGGTACTCGCTGTGCACATTCGCGGCGTCTCTTTGCATTTGTAGAAATGAATAGGCGCTTGGAGGTGAAGAAGAGAATGGCCGCGTCCGCGCTCTTTCCATTTGTGCTTAGTCGCCGCAGTACTCGCTGTGCATATTCACGGCGTCTCTTCATTGCATTTGTAGAAATGAATAGGCGCTTGGAGGTGAAGAAGAGAATGGCGGCGTCCGCGCTCTATCCATTTGTGCTTCGACGCCGCGGTACTCGCTGTGCATATTCACGGCGTCTCTTCATTGCATTTGTAGAAATGAATAGGCGCTTGGAGGTGGAGAAGAGAATGGCGGCGTCCGCGCTCTATCCATTTGTGCTTCGACGCCGCGGTACTCGCTGTGCACATTCGCGGCGTCTCTTCTTTGCATTTGTAGAAATGAATAGGCGCTTGTAGGTGGAGAAGAGAATGGCGGCGTCCGCGCTCTATCCATTTGTGCTTCGACGCCGCGGTACTCGCTGTGCACATTTGCGGCGTCTCTTCTTTGCATTTGTAGAAATGAATAGGCGCTTGGAGGTGAAGAAGAGAATGGCGGCGTCCGCGCTCTATCCATTTGTGCTTCGACGCCGCGGTACTCGCTGTGCATATTCACGGCGTCTCTTCATTGCATTTGCAGAAATGAATAGGAGCTTAGAGGTAGAGAAGAGAATGGCGGCGTCCGCGCTCTATCAATTTGTGCTTCGACGCCGCGGTACTCGCTGTGCATATTCGCGGCGTCCCTTCTTTGCATTTGTAGAAATGAATACGCGCTTGGAGGTGGAGAAGAGAATTGCGGCGTCCGCGCTCTATCCATTTGTGCTTCGACGCCGCGGTACTCGCTGTGCACATTCGCGGCGTCTCTTCTTTGCATTTGTAGAAATGAATAGGCGCTTGGAGGTGAAGAAGAGAATGGCCGCGTCCGCGCTCTTTCCATTTGTGCTTAGTCGCCGCAGTACTCGCTGTGCATATTCACGGCGTCTCTTCATTGCATTTGTAGAAATGAATAGGCGCTTGGAGGTGAAGAAGAGAATGGCGGCGTCCGCGCTCTATCCATTTGTGCTTCCACGCCGCGGTACTCGCTGTGCATATTCACGGTGTCTCTTCATAGCATTTGTAGAAATGAATAGGCGCTTGGAGGTGGAGAAGAGAATGGCCGCGTCCGCGCTCTTTCCATTTGTGCTTCGACGCCGCGGTACTCGCTGTGCATATTCACGGCGTCTCTCCATTGCATTTGCAGAAATGAATAGGCGCTTGGAGGTAGAGAAGAGAATGGCGGCGTCCGCGCTCTATCAATTTGTGCTTCGACGCCGCGGTACTCGCTGTGAATATTCGCGGCGTCCCTTCTTTGCATTTGTAGAAATGAATAGGCGCTTGGAGGTGAAGAAGAGAATGGCGGCGTCCGCGCTCTATCCATTTGTGCTTCGACGCCGCGGTACTCGCTGTGCATATTCGCGGCGTCCCTTCTTTGCATTTGTAGAAATGAATAGGCGCTTGGAAGTGAAGAAGAGAATGGCGGCGTCCGCGCTCTATCCATTTGTGCTTCGACGCCGCGCTACTCTCTGTGCATATTCACGGCATCTCTTCATTGCATTTGTAGAAATGAATAGGAGCTTGGGGGTGGATAGGAGAATGGCGGCGTCCGCGCTCTATCCATTTGTGCTTCGACGCCGCGGTACTCGCTGTGCACATTCGCGGCGTCCCTTCTTTGCATTTGTAGAAATGAATAGGCGGTTGGAGGTGGAGAAGAGAATGGCCGCGTCCGCGCTCTTTCCATTTGTGCTTCGTCGCCGCGGTACTCGCTGTGCATATTCGCGGCGTCCCTTCTTTGCATTTGTAGAAATGAATAGGCGCTTGGAGGTGAAGAAGAGAATGGCCGCTTCCGCGCTCTTTCCATTTGTGCTTCGATGCCGCGTTGCTCCCTGTGCATATTCGGGGCGTCTCTTCTTTGCATTTGTAGAAATGAATAGGCGGTTGGAGGTGGAGAAGAGAATGGCCGCGTCCGCGCTCTTTCCATTTGTGCTTCGTCGCCACGGTACTCGCTGTGCATATTCGCGGCGTCCCTTCTTTGCATTTGTAGAAATGAATAGGCGCTTGGAGGTGGAGAAGAGAATGGCGGCGTCCGCGTTCTATCCATTTGTGCTTCGACGCCGCGGTACTCGCTGTGCACATTCGCGGCGTCTCTTTGCATTTGTAGAAATGAATAGGCGCTTGGAGGTGAAGAAGAGAATGGCCGCGTCCGCGCTCTTTCCATTTGTGCTTAGTCGCCGCAGTACTCGCTGTGCATATTCACGGCGTCTCTTCATTGCATTTGTAGAAATGAATAGGCGCTTGGAGGTGAAGAAGAGAATGGCGGCATCCGCGCTCTATCCATTTGTGCTTCGACGCCGCGGTACTCGCTGTGCATATTCGCGGCGTCCCTTCTTTGCATTTGTAGAAATGTATAGGCGCTTGGAAGTGAAGAAGAGAATGGCGGCGTCCGCGCTCTATCCATTTGTGCTTCGACGCCGCGCTACTCTCTGTGCATATTCACGGCATCTCTTCATTGCATTTGTAGAAATGAATAGGAGCTTGGGGGTGGATAGGAGAATGGCGGCGTCCGCGCTCTATCCATTTGTGCTTCGACGCCGCGGTACTCGCTGTGCACATTCGCGGCGTCCCTTCTTTGCATTTGAAGAAATGAATAGGCGGTTGGAGGTGGAGAAGAGAATGGCCGCGTCCGCGCTCTTTCCATTTGTGCTTCGTCGCCGCGGTACTCGCTGTGCATATTCGCGGCGTCCCTTCTTTGCATTTGTAGAAATGAATAGGCGCTTGGAGGTGAAGAAGAGAATGGCCGCTTCCGCGCTCTTTCCATTTGTGCTTCGATGCCGCGTTGCTCCCTGTGCATATTCGGGGCGTCTCTTCATTGCATTTGTAGAAATGAATAGGCGGTTGGAGGTGGAGAAGAGAATGGCCGCGTCCGCGCTCTTTCCATTTGTGCTTCGTCGCCACGGTACTCGCTGTGCATATTCGCGGCGTCCCTTCTTTGCATTTGTAGAAATGAATAGGCGCTTGGAGGTGGAGAAGAGAATGGCGGCGTCCGCGTTCTATCCATTTGTGCTTCGACGCCGCGGTACTCGCTGTGCACATTCGCGGCGTCTCTTTGCATTTGTAGAAATGAATAGGCGCTTGGAGGTGAAGAAGAGAATGGCCGCGTCCGCGCTCTTTCCATTTGTGCTTAGTCGCCGCAGTACTCGCTGTGCATATTCACGGCGTCTCTTCATTGCATTTGTAGAAATGAATAGGCGCTTGGAGGTGAAGAAGAGAATGGCGGCGTCCGCGCTCTATCCATTTGTGCTTCGACGCCGCGGTACTCGCTGTGCATATTCACGGCGTCTCTTCATTGCATTTGTAGAAATGAATAGGCGCTTGGAGGTGGAGAAGAGAATGGCGGCGTCCGCGCTCTATGCATTTGTGCTTCGACGCCGCGGTACTCGCTGTGCACATTCGCGGCGTCTCTTCTTTGCATTTGTAGAAATGAATAGGCGCTTGTAGGTGGAGAAGAGAATGGCGGCGTCCGCGCTCTATCCATTTGTGCTTCGACGCCGCGGTACTCGCTGTGCACATTTGCGGCGTCTCTTCTTTGCATTTGTAGAAATGAATAGGCGCTTGGAGGTGAAGAAGAGAATGGCGGCGTCCGCGCTCTATCCATTTGTGCTTCGACGCCGCGGTACTCGCTGTGCATATTCACGGCGTCTCTTCATTGCATTTGCAGAAATGAATAGGAGCTTAGAGGTAGAGAAGAGAATGGCGGCGTCCGCGCTCTATCAATTTGTGCTTCGACGCCGCGGTACTCGCTGTGCATATTCGCGGCGTCCCTTCTTTGCATTTGTAGAAATGAATACGCGCTTGGAGGTGGAGAAGAGAATTGCGGCGTCCGCGCTCTATCCATTTGTGCTTCGACGCCGCGGTACTCGCTGTGCACATTCGCGGCGTCTCTTCTTTGCATTTGTAGAAATGAATAGGCGCTTGGAGGTGAAGAAGAGAATGGCCGCGTCCGCGCTCTTTCCATTTGTGCTTAGTCGCCGCAGTACTCGCTGTGCATATTCACGGCGTCTCTTCATTGCATTTGTAGAAATGAATAGGCGCTTGGAGGTGAAGAAGAGAATGGCGGCGTCCGCGCTCTATCCATTTGTGCTTCCACGCCGCGGTACTCGCTGTGCATATTCACGGTGTCTCTTCATAGCATTTGTAGAAATGAATAGGCGCTTGGAGGTGGAGAAGAGAATGGCCGCGTCCGCGCTCTTTCCATTTGTGCTTCGACGCCGCGGTACTCGCTGTGCATATTCACGGCGTCTCTCCATTGCATTTGCAGAAATGAATAGGCGCTTGGAGGTAGAGAAGAGAATGGCGGCGTCCGCGCTCTATCAATTTGTGCTTCGACGCCGCGGTACTCGCTGTGAATATTCGCGGCGTCCCTTCTTTGCATTTGTAGAAATGAATAGGCGCTTGGAGGTGAAGAAGAGAATGGCGGCGTCCGCGCTCTATCCATTTGTGCTTCGACGCCGCGGTACTCGCTGTGCATATTCGCGGCGTCCCTTCTTTGCATTTGTAGAAATGAATAGGCGCTTGGAAGTGAAGAAGAGAATGGCGGCGTCCGCGCTCTATCCATTTGTGCTTCGACGCCGCGCTACTCTCTGTGCATATTCACGGCATCTCTTCATTGCATTTGTAGAAATGAATAGGAGCTTGGGGGTGGATAGGAGAATGGCGGCGTCCGCGCTCTATCCATTTGTGCTTCGACGCCGCGGTACTCGCTGTGCACATTCGCGGCGTCCCTTCTTTGCATTTGTAGAAATGAATAGGCGGTTGGAGGTGGAGAAGAGAATGGCCGCGTCCGCGCTCTTTCCATTTGTGCTTCGTCGCCGCGGTACTCGCTGTGCATATTCGCGGCGTCCCTTCTTTGCATTTGTAGAAATGAATAGGCGCTTGGAGGTGAAGAAGAGAATGGCCGCTTCCGCGCTCTTTCCATTTGTGCTTCGATGCCGCGTTGCTCCCTGTGCATATTCGGGGCGTCTCTTCTTTGCATTTGTAGAAATGAATAGGCGGTTGGAGGTGGAGAAGAGAATGGCCGCGTCCGCGCTCTTTCCATTTGTGCTTCGTCGCCACGGTACTCGCTGTGCATATTCGCGGCGTCCCTTCTTTGCATTTGTAGAAATGAATAGGCGCTTGGAGGTGGAGAAGAGAATGGCGGCGTCCGCGTTCTATCCATTTGTGCTTCGACGCCGCGGTACTCGCTGTGCACATTCGCGGCGTCTCTTTGCATTTGTAGAAATGAATAGGCGCTTGGAGGTGAAGAAGAGAATGGCCGCGTCCGCGCTCTTTCCATTTGTGCTTAGTCGCCGCAGTACTCGCTGTGCATATTCACGGCGTCTCTTCATTGCATTTGTAGAAATGAATAGGCGCTTGGAGGTGAAGAAGAGAATGGCGGCATCCGCGCTCTATCCATTTGTGCTTCGACGCCGCGGTACTCGCTGTGCATATTCACGGCGTCTCTTCATTGCATTTGTAGAAATGAATAGGCGCTTGGAGGTGGAGAAGAGAATGGCGGCGTCCGCGTTCTATCCATTTGTGCTTCGACGCCGCGGTACTCGCTGTGCACATTCGCGGCGTCTCTTCTTTGCATTTGTAGAAATGAATAGGCGCTTGTAGGTGGAGAAGAGAATGGCGGCGTCCGCGCTCTATCCATTTGTGCTTCGACGCCGCGGTACTCGCTGTGCACATTTGCGGCGTCTCTTCTTTGCATTTGTAGAAATGAATAGGCGCTTGGAGGTGAAGAAGAGAATGGCGGCGTCCGCGCTCTATCCATTTGTGCTTCGACGCCGCGGTACTCGCTGTGCATATTCACGGCGTCTCTTCATTGCATTTGCAGAAATGAATAGGCGCTTAGAGGTAGAGAAGAGAATGGCGGCGTCCGCGCTCTATCAATTTGTGCTTCGACGCCGCGGTACTCGCTGTGCATATTCGCGGCGTCCCTTCTTTGCATTTGTAGAAATGAATAGGCGCTTGGAGGTGAAGAAGAGAATGGCGACGTCCGCGCTCTATCCATTTGTGCTTCGACGCCGCGGTACTCGCTGTGCATATTCGCGGCGTCCCTTCTTTGCATTTGTAGAAATGAATAGGCGCTTGGAGGTGAAGAAGAGAATGGCGGCGTCCGCGCTCTATCCATTTGTGCTTCGACGCCGCGCTACTCTCTGTGCATATTCACGGCGTCTCTTCATTGCATTTGTAGAAATGAATAGGAGCTTGGGGGTGGAGAGGAGAATGGCGGCGTCCGCGCTCTATCCATTTGTGCTTCGACGCCGCAGTACTCGCTGTGCATATTCGCGGCGTCTCTTCTTTGCATTTGTAGAAACGAATAGGCGCTTGGAGGTGGAGAAGAGAATGGCCGCGTCCGCGCTCTTTCCATTTGTGCTTCGTCGCCGCGGTACTCTCTGTGCATATTCGCGGCGTCCCTTCTTTGCATTTGTAGAAATGAATAGGCGCTTGGAGGTGAAGAAGAGAATGGCGGCGTCCGCGCTCTATCCATTTGTGCTTCGACGCCGCGGTACTCGCTGTGCATATTCGCGGCGTCCCTTCTTTGCATTTGTAGAAATGAATAGGCGCTTGGAGGTGAAGAAGAGAATGGCGGCGTCCGCGCTCTATCCATTTGTGCTTCGACGCCGCGCTACTCGCTGTGCATATTCACGGCGTCTCTTCATTGCATTTGTAGAAATGAATAGGAGCTTGGAGGTGGAGAGGAGAATGGCGGCGTCCGCGCTCTATCCATTTGTGCTTCGACGCCGCGGTACTCGCTGTGCAAATTCGCGGCGTCTCTTCTTTGCATTTGTAGAAATGAATAGGCGCTTGGAGGTGAAGACGAGAATGGCCGCTTCCGCGCTCTATCCATTTGTGCTTCGTCGCCGCGGTACTCGCTGTGCACATTCGCGGCGTCCCTTTGCATTTGTAGAAATGAATAGGCGCTTGGAGGTGGAGAAGAGAATGGCGGCGTCCGCGTTCTATCCATTTGTGCTTCGACGCCGCGGTACTCGCTGTGCACATTCGCGGCGTCTCTTCTTTGCATTTGTAGAAATGAATAGGCGCATGGAGGTGAAGAAGAGAAAGGCCGCGTCCGCGCTCTTTCCATTTGTGCTTAGTCGCCGCAGTACTCGCTGTGCATATTCACGGCGTCTCTTCATTGCATTTGTAGAAATGAATAGGCGCTTGGAGGTGAAGAAAAGAATGGCGGCGTCCGCGCTCTATCCATTTGTACTTCGACGCCGCGGTACTCGCTGTGCATATTCACGGCGTCTCTTCAATGCATTTGTAGAAATGAATAGGCGCTTGGAGGTGGAGAAGAGAATGGCGGCGTCCGCGCTCTATCCATTTGTGCTTCGACGCCGCGGTACTCGCTGTGCACATTCGCGGCGTCTCTTCTTTGCATTTGTAGAAATGAATTGGCGCTTGGAGGTGAAGAAGAGAATGGCGGCGTCCGCGCTCTATCCATTTGTGCTTCGACGCCGCGGTACTCGCTGTGCATATTCACGGCGTCTCTTCATTGCATTTGCAGAAATGAATAGGCGCTTGGAGGTAGAGAAGAGAATGGCGGCGTCCGCGCTCTATCAATTTGTGCTTCGACGCCGCGGTACTCGCTGTGCATATTCGCGGCGTCCCTTCTTTGCATTTGTAGAAATGAATAGGCGCTTGGAGGTGAAGAAGAGAATGGCGGCGTCCGCGCTCTATCCATTTGTGCTTCGACGCCGCGGTACTCGCTGTGCATATTCGCGGCGTCCCTTCTTTGCATTTGTAGAAGTGAATAGGCGCTTGGAGGTGAAGAAGAGAATGGCGGCGTCCGCGCTCTATCCATTTGTGCTTCGACGCCGCGCTACTCTCTGTGCATATTCACGGCGTCTCTTCATTGCATTTGTAGAAATGAATAGGCGCTTGGAAGTGAAGAAGAGAATGGCGGCGTCCGCGCTCTATCCATTTGTGCTTCGACGCCGCGCTACTCTCTGTGCATATTCACGGCATCTCTTCATTGCATTTGTAGAAATGAATAGGAGCTTGGGGGTGGATAGGAGAATGGCGGCGTCCGCGCTCTATCCATTTGTGCTTCGACGCCGCGGTCCTCGCTGTGCACATTCGCGGCGTCCCTTCTTTGCATTTGTAGAAATGAATAGGCGGTTGGAGGTGGAGAAGAGAATGGCCGCGTCCGCGCTCTTTCCATTTGTGCTTCGTCGCCGCGGTACTCGCTGTGCATATTCGCGGCGTCCCTTCTTTGCATTTGTAGAAATGAATAGGCGCTTGGAGGTGAAGAAGAGAATGGCCGCTTCCGCGCTCTTTCCATTTGTGCTTCGATGCCGCGTTGCTCCCTGTGCATATTCGGGGCGTCTCTTCTTTGCATTTGTAGAAATGAATAGGCGGTTGGAGGTGGAGAAGAGAATGGCCGCGTCCGCGCTCTTTCCATTTGTGCTTCGTCGCCACGGTACTCGCTGTGCATATTCGCGGCGTCCCTTCTTTGCATTTGTAGAAATGAATAGGCGCTTGGAGGTGGAGAAGAGAATGGCGGCGTCCGCGTTCTATCCATTTGTGCTTCGACGCCGCGGTACTCGCTGTGCACATTCGCGGCGTCTCTTTGCATTTGTAGAAATGAATAGGCGCTTGGAGGTGAAGAAGAGAATGGCCGCGTCCGCGCTCTTTCCATTTGTGCTTAGTCGCCGCAGTACTCGCTGTGCATATTCACGGCGTCTCTTCATTGCATTTGTAGAAATGAATAGGCGCTTGGAGGTGAAGAAGAGAATGGCGGCATCCGCGCTCTATCCATTTGTGCTTCGACGCCGCGGTACTCGCTGTGCATATTCACGGCGTCTCTTCATTGCATTTGTAGAAATGAATAGGCGCTTGGAGGTGGAGAAGAGAATGGCGGCGTCCGCGTTCTATCCATTTGTGCTTCGACGCCGCGGTACTCGCTGTGCACATTCGCGGCGTCTCTTCTTTGCATTTGTAGAAATGAATAGGCGCTTGTAGGTGGAGAAGAGAATGGCGGCGTCCGCGCTCTATCCATTTGTGCTTCGACGCCGCGGTACTCGCTGTGCACATTTGCGGCGTCTCTTCTTTGCATTTGTAGAAATGAATAGGCGCTTGGAGGTGAAGAAGAGAATGGCGGCGTCCGCGCTCTATCCATTTGTGCTTCGACGCCGCGGTACTCGCTGTGCATATTCACGGCGTCTCTTCATTGCATTTGCAGAAATGAATAGGCGCTTAGAGGTAGAGAAGAGAATGGCGGCGTCCGCGCTCTATCAATTTGTGCTTCGACGCCGCGGTACTCGCTGTGCATATTCGCGGCGTCCCTTCTTTGCATTTGTAGAAATGAATAGGCGCTTGGAGGTGAAGAAGAGAATGGCGACGTCCGCGCTCTATCCATTTGTGCTTCGACGCCGCGGTACTCGCTGTGCATATTCGCGGCGTCCCTTCTTTGCATTTGTAGAAATGAATAGGCGCTTGGAGGTGAAGAAGAGAATGGCGGCGTCCGCGCTCTATCCATTTGTGCTTCGACGCCGCGCTACTCTCTGTGCATATTCACGGCGTCTCTTCATTGCATTTGTAGAAATGAATAGGAGCTTGGGGGTGGAGAGGAGAATGGCGGCGTCCGCGCTCTATCCATTTGTGCTTCGACGCCGCAGTACTCGCTGTGCATATTCGCGGCGTCTCTTCTTTGCATTTGTAGAAACGAATAGGCGCTTGGAGGTGGAGAAGAGAATGGCCGCGTCCGCGCTCTTTCCATTTGTGCTTCGTCGCCGCGGTACTCTCTGTGCATATTCGCGGCGTCCCTTCTTTGCATTTGTAGAAATGAATAGGCGCTTGGAGGTGAAGAAGAGAATGGCGGCGTCCGCGCTCTATCCATTTGTGCTTCGACGCCGCGGTACTCGCTGTGCATATTCGCGGCGTCCCTTCTTTGCATTTGTAGAAATGAATAGGCGCTTGGAGGTGAAGAAGAGAATGGCGGCGTCCGCGCTCTATCCATTTGTGCTTCGACGCCGCGCTACTCGCTGTGCATATTCACGGCGTCTCTTCATTGCATTTGTAGAAATGAATAGGAGCTTGGAGGTGGAGAGGAGAATGGCGGCGTCCGCGCTCTATCCATTTGTGCTTCGACGCCGCGGTACTCGCTGTGCAAATTCGCGGCGTCTCTTCTTTGCATTTGTAGAAATGAATAGGCGCTTGGAGGTGAAGACGAGAATGGCCGCTTCCGCGCTCTATCCATTTGTGCTTCGTCGCCGCGGTACTCGCTGTGCACATTCGCGGCGTCCCTTTGCATTTGTAGAAATGAATAGGCGCTTGGAGGTGGAGAAGAGAATGGCGGCGTCCGCGTTCTATCCATTTGTGCTTCGACGCCGCGGTACTCGCTGTGCACATTCGCGGCGTCTCTTCTTTGCATTTGTAGAAATGAATAGGCGCATGGAGGTGAAGAAGAGAAAGGCCGCGTCCGCGCTCTTTCCATTTGTGCTTAGTCGCCGCAGTACTCGCTGTGCATATTCACGGCGTCTCTTCATTGCATTTGTAGAAATGAATAGGCGCTTGGAGGTGAAGAAAAGAATGGCGGCGTCCGCGCTCTATCCATTTGTACTTCGACGCCGCGGTACTCGCTGTGCATATTCACGGCGTCTCTTCAATGCATTTGTAGAAATGAATAGGCGCTTGGAGGTGGAGAAGAGAATGGCGGCGTCCGCGCTCTATCCATTTGTGCTTCGACGCCGCGGTACTCGCTGTGCACATTCGCGGCGTCTCTTCTTTGCATTTGTAGAAATGAATTGGCGCTTGGAGGTGAAGAAGAGAATGGCGGCGTCCGCGCTCTATCCATTTGTGCTTCGACGCCGCGGTACTCGCTGTGCATATTCACGGCGTCTCTTCATTGCATTTGCAGAAATGAATAGGCGCTTGGAGGTAGAGAAGAGAATGGCGGCGTCCGCGCTCTATCAATTTGTGCTTCGACGCCGCGGTACTCGCTGTGCATATTCGCGGCGTCCCTTCTTTGCATTTGTAGAAATGAATAGGCGCTTGGAGGTGAAGAAGAGAATGGCGGCGTCCGCGCTCTATCCATTTGTGCTTCGACGCCGCGGTACTCGCTGTGCATATTCGCGGCGTCCCTTCTTTGCATTTGTAGAAGTGAATAGGCGCTTGGAGGTGAAGAAGAGAATGGCGGCGTCCGCGCTCTATCCATTTGTGCTTCGACGCCGCGCTACTCTCTGTGCATATTCACGGCGTCTCTTCATTGCATTTGTAGAAATGAATAGGAGCATGGGGGTGGAGAGGAGAATGGCGGCGTCCGCGCTCTATCCATTTGTGCTTCGACGCCGCGGTACTCGCTGTGCATATTCGCGGCGTCCCTTCTTTGAATTTGTAGAAATGAATAGGCGCTTGGAGGTGAAGAAGAGAATGGCCGCTTCCGCGCTCTTTCCATTTGTGCTTCGACGCGGCGTTGCTCCCTGTGCATATTCGCGGCGTCCCTTCTTTGCATTTGTAGAAATGAATAGGCGGTTGGAGGTGGAGAAGAGAATGGCCGCGTCCGCGCTCTTTCCATTTGTGCTTCGTCGCCGCGGTACTCGCTGTGCATAATCGCGGCGTTCCTTCTTTGCATTTGTAGAAATGAATAGGCGTTTGGAGGTGAAGAAGAGAATGGCCGCTTCCGCGCTCTTTCCATTTGTGCTTCGATGCCGCGTTGCTCCCTGTGCATATTCGGGGCGTCTCTTCTTTGCATTTGTAGAAATGAATAGGCGGTTGGAGGTGGAGAAGAGAATGGCCCCGTCCGCGCTCTTTCCATTTGTGCTTCGTCGCCACGGTACTCGCTGTGCATATTCGCGGCGTCCCTTCTTTGCATTTGTAGAAATGAATAGGCGCTTGGAGGTGGAGAAGAGAATGGCGGCGTCCGCGCTCTATCCATTTGTGCTTCGACGCCGCGGTACTCGCTGTGCACATTCGCGGCGTCTCTTCTTTGCATTTGTAGAAATGAATAGGCGCTTGGAGGTGAAGAGAATGGCCGCGTCCGCGCTCTTTCCATTTGTGCTTAGTCGCCGCAGTACTCGCTGTGCATATTCACGGCGTCTCTTCATTGCATTTGTAGAAATGTATAGGCGGTTGGAGGTGGAGAAGAGAATGGCGGCGTCCGCGCTCTATCCATATGTGCTTCGACGCCGCGGTACTCGCTGTGCATTTTCACGGCGTCTCTTCACTGCATTTGTAGAAATGAATAGGCACTTGGAGGTGGAGAAGAGAATAGCGGCGTGCGCGCTCTATCCATTTGTGCTTCGACGCCGCGGTACTCGCTGTGCATATTCGCGGCGTCTCTTCATCGCATTTGTAGAAATGAATAGGCGCTTGTAGGTGGAGAAGAGAATGGCGGCGTCCGCGCTCTATCCATTTGTGCCTCGACGCTGCGGTACTCGCTGTGCACATTCGCGGCGTCTCTTCTTTGCATTTGTAGAAATGAATAGGCGCTTGTAGGTGGAGAAGAGAATGGCGGCGTCCGCGCTCTATCCATTTGTGCTTCGACGCCGCGGTACTCGCTGTGCACATTCGCGGCGTCTCTTCTTTGCATTTGTAGAAATGAATAGGCGCTTGGAGGTGAAGAAGAGAATGGCGGCGTCCGCGCTCTATCCATTTGTGCTTCGACGCCGCGGTACTCGCTGTGCATATTCACGGCGTCTCTTCATTGCATTTGCAGAAATGAATAGGCGCTTGGAGGTACAGAAGAGAATGGCGGCGTCCGCGCTCTATCAATTTGTGCTTCGACGCCGCGGTACTCGCCGTGCATATTCGCGGCGTCCCTTCTGTGCATTTGTAGAAATGAATAGGCGCTTGGAGGTGAAGAACAGAATGGCGGCGTCCGCGCTCTATCCATTTGTGCTTCGACGCCGCGGTACTCGCTGTGCATATTCGCGGCGTCCCTTCTTTGCATTTGTAGAAATGAATAGGCGCTTGGAGGTGAAGAAGAGAATGGCGGCGTCCGCTCTCTATTCATTTGTGCTTCGACGCCGCGGTACTCGCTGTGCATATTCACGGCGTCTTTTCATTGCATTTGTAGAAATGAATAGGCGGTTGGAGGTGGAGAAGAGAATGGCGGCGTCCGCGCTCTATCCATTTGTGCCTCGACGCCGCGGTACTCGCTGTGCACATTCACGGCGTCTCTTCATTGCATTTGTAGAAATGAATAGGCGCTTGGAGGTGGAGAAGAGAATGGTGGCGTCCGCGCTCTATCCATTTGGGCTTCGACGCCGCGGTACTCGCCGTGCATATTCACGGCGTCTCTTCATTGCATTTGTAGAAATGAATAAGCGCTTGGAGGTGGAGAAGAGAATGGCGGCGTCCGCGCTCTATCCATTTGTGCTTCGACGCCGCGGTACTGGCTGTGCATATTCGCGGCGTCCCTTCTTTGCATTTGTAGAAATGAATAGGCGCTTGGAGGTGAAGAAAAGAATGGCCGCTTGCGCGCTCTTTCCATTTGTGCTTCGACGCCGCGTTGCTCGCTGTGCATATTCGGGGCGTCTCTTCATTGCATTTGTAGAAATGAATACGCGCTTGGAGGTGGAGAAGAGAATTGCGGCGTCCGCGCTCTATCCATTTGTGCTTCGACGCCGCGGTACTCGCTGTGCACATTCGCGGCGTCTCTTCTTTGCATTTGTAGAAATGAATAAGCGCTTGGAGGTGGAGAAGAGAATGGCGGCGTCCGCGCTCTATCCATTTGTGCCTCGACGCTGCGGTACTCGCTGTGCACATTCGCGGCGTCTCTTCTTTGCATTTGTAGAAATGAATAGGCGCTTGTAGGTGGAGAAGAGAATGGCGGCGTCCGCGTTCTATCCATTTGTGCTTCGACGCCGCGGTACTCGCTGTGCATATTCACGGCGTCTCTTCATTGCATTTGCAGAAATGAATAGGCGCTTGGAGGTAGAGAAGAGAATGGCGGCGTCCGCGCTCTATCAATTTGTGCTTCGACGCCGCGGTACTCGCTGTGCATATTCGCGGCGTCCCTTCTTTGCATTTGTAGAAATGAATAGGCGCTTGGAGGTGAAGAAGAGAATGGCGGCGTCCGCGCTCTATCCATTTGTGCTTCGACGCCGCGGTACTCGCTGTGCATATTCGCGGCGTCCCTTCTTTGCATTTGTAGAAATGAATAGGCGCTTGGAGGTGAAGAAGAGAATGGCGGCGTCCGCGCTCTATCCATTTGTGCTTCGACGCCGCGCTACTCGCTGTGCATATTCACGGCGTCTCTTCATTGCATTTGTAGAAATGAAGAGGAGCTTGGAGGTGGAGAGGAGAATGGCGGCGTCCGCGCTCTATCCATTTGTGCTTCGACGCTGCGGTACTCGCTGTGCAAATTCGCGGCGTCTCTTCTTTGCATTTGTAAAAATGAATAGGCGCTTGGAGGTGAAGAGGAGAATGGCCGCTTCCGCGCTCTATCCATTTGTGCTTCGACGCCGCGGTACTCGCTGTGCATATTCGCGGCGTCTCTTCTTTGTATTTGTAGAAATGAATAGGCGCTTGGAGGTGGAGAAAAGAATCACCGCGTCCGCGCTCTTTCCATTTGTCCTTCGTCGCCGCGGTACTCGCTGTGCATATTCGCGGCGTCCCTTTGCATTTCTAGAAATGAATAGGCGCTTGGAGGTGAAGAAGAGAATGGCGGCGTCCGCGCTCTATCCATTTGTGCTTCGACGCCACGGTACTCGCTGTGCATATTCACGGCGACTCTTCATTGCATTTGTAGAAACGAATAGGCGCTTGGAGGTGGAGAAGAGAATGGCGGCCTCCGCGCTCTATCCATTTGTGCTTCGACGCCGCGGTACTCGCTGTGCATATTCACGGCGTCTCTTCATTGCATTTGTAGAAATGAATAAGCGCTTGGAGGTGGAGAAGAGAATGGCCGCGTCCGCGCTCTTTGCATTTGTGCTTCGTCGCCGCGGTACTCTCTGTGCATATTCGCGGCGTCCCTTCTTTGCATTTGTAGAAATGAATAGGCGGTTGGAGGTGGAGAAGAGAATGGCCGCGTCCGCGCTCTTTCCATGTGTGCTTCGACGCCGCGGTACTCGCTGTGCATATTCACGGCGTCCCTTCTTTGCATTTGTAGAAATGAATAGGCGCTTGGAGGTGAAGAGAATGGCGGCGTCCGCGCTGTATCCATTTGTGCTTCGACGCCGCGGTACTCGCTGTGCATATTCGCGGCGTCCCTTCTTTGCATTTGTAGAAATGAATAGGCGCTTGGAGGTGGAGAAGAGAATGGCGGCGTCCGCGCTCTATCCATTTGTGCTTCGACGCCGCGGTACTCGCTGTGCATATTCACGGCGTCTCTTCATTGCATTTGTAGAAATGAATAGGCGCTTGGAGGTGAAGAAGAGAATGGCGGCGTCCGCTGTCTCTTCATTTGTGCTTCGACGCCGCGGTACTCGCTGTGCATATTCACGGCGTCTTTTCATTGCATTTGTAGAAATGAATAGGCGCTTGTAGGTGGAGAAGAGAATGGCGGCGTCCGCGCTCTATCCATTTGTGCCTCGACGCTGCGGTACTCGCTGTGCACATTCGCGGCGTCTCTTCTTTGCATTTGTAGAAATGAATAGGCGCTTGTAGGTGGAGAAGAGAATGGCGGCGTCCGCGTTCTATCCATTTGTGCTTCGACGCCGCGGTACTCGCTGTGCATATTCACGGCGTCTCTTCATTGCATTTGCAGAAATGAATAGGCGCTTGGAGGTAGAGAAGAGAATGGCGGCGTCCGCGCTCTATCAATTTGTGCTTCGACGCCGCGGTACTCGCTGTGCATATTCGCGGCGTCCCTTCTTTGCATTTGTAGAAATGAATAGGCGCTTGGAGGTGAAGAAGAGAATGGCGGCGTCCGCGCTCTATCCATTTGTGCTTCGACGCCGCGGTACTCGCTGTGCATATTCGCGGCGTCCCTTCTTTGCATTTGTAGAAATGAATAGGCGCTTGGAGGTGAAGAAGAGAATGGAGGCGTCCGCGCTCTATCCATTTGTGCTTCGACGCCGCGCTACTCGCTGTGCATATTCACGGCGTCTCTTCATTGCATTTGTAGAAATGAATAGGAGCTTGGAGGTGGAGAGGAGAATGACGGCGTCCGCGCTCTATCCATTTGTGCTTCGACGCTGCGGTACTCGCTGTGCAAATTCGCGGCGTCTCTTCTTTGCATTTGTAGAAATGAATAGGCGCTTGGAGGTGAAGAGGAGAATGGCCGCTTCCGCGCTCTATCCATTTGTGCTTCGACGCCGCGGTACTCGCTGTGCATATTCGCGGCGTCTCTTCTTTGCATTTGTAGAAATGAATAGGCGCTTGGAGGTGGAGAAAAGAATCACCGCGTCCGCGCTCTTTCCATTTGTCCTTCGTCGCCGCGGTACTCGCTGTGCATATTCGCGGCGTCCCTTTGCATTTCTAGAAATGAATAGGCGCTTGGAGGTGAAGAAGAGAATGGCGGCGTCCGCGCTCTATCCATTTGTGCTTCGACGCCACGGTACTCGCTGTGCATATTCACGGCGACTCTTCATTGCATTTGTAGAAACGAATAGGCGCTTGGAGGTGGAGAAGAGAATGGCGGCCTCCGCGCTCTATCCATTTGTGCTTCGACGCCGCGGTACTCGCTGTGCATATTCACGGCGTCTCTTCATTGCATTTGTAGAAATGAATAAGCGCTTGGAGGTGGAGAAGAGAATGGCCGCGTCCGCGCTCTTTGCATTTGTGCTTCGTCGCCGCGGTACTCTCTGTGCATATTCACGGCGTCCCTTCTTTGCATTTGTAGAAATGAATAGGCGCTTGGAGGTGAAGAGAATGGCGGCGTCCGCGCTGTATCCATTTGTGCTTCGACGCCGCGGTACTCGCTGTGCATATTCGCGGCGTCCCTTCTTTGCATTTGTAGAAATGAATAGGCGCTTGGAGGTGGAGAAGAGAATGGCGGCGTCCGCGCTCTATCCATTTGTGCTTCGACGCCGCGGTACTCGCTGTGCATATTCACGGCGTCTCTTCATTGCATTTGTAGAAATGAATAGGCGCTTGGAGGTGGAGAAGAGAATGGCGGCGTCCGCGCTCTATCCATTTGTGCTTCGAAGCCGCGGTACTCGCTGTGCATATTCACGGCGTCTCTTCATCGCATTTGTAGAAATGAATAGGCGCTTGTAGGTGGAGAAGAGAATGGCGGCGTCCGCGCTCCACCTATTTGTGCTTCGACGCCGCGGTACTCGCTGTGCACATTCGCGGCGTCTCTTCTTTGCATTATTAGAAATGAATAGGCGCTTGGAGGTGAAGAAGAGAATGGCCGCTTCCGCGCTCTTTCCATCTGTGCTTCGACGCCGCGTTGCTCGCTGTGCATATTCGGGGCGTCTCTTCTTTGCATTTGTAGAAATGAATAGGCGCTTGGAGGTGGAGAAGAGAATTGCGGCGTCCGCGCTCTATCCATTTGTGCTTCGACGCCGCGGTACTCGCTGTGCATATTCGCGGCGTCCCTTCTTTGCATTTGTAGAAATGAATAGGCGCTTGGAGGTGGAGAAGAGAATGGCGGCGTCCGCGCTCTATCCATTTGTGCTTCGACGCCGCGGTACTCGCTGGGCATATTCACGGCGTCTCTTCATTGCATTTGTAGAAATGAATAGGCGCTTGGAGGTGAACAAGAAAATGGCGGTGTCCGCGCTCTATCTATTTGTGCTTCGACGCCGCGGTACTCGCTGTGCATATTCACGGCGTCTCTTCATTGCATTTGTAGAAATGAATAGGCGCTTGGAGGTGGAGAAGAGAATGGCGGCGTCCGCGCTCTATCCATTTGTGCTTCGACGCCGCGGTACTGGCTGTGCATATTCGCGGCGTCCCTTCTTTGCATTTGTAGAAATGAATAGGCGCTTGGAGGTGAAGAAGAGAATGGCCGCTTCCGCGCTCTTTCCATTTGTGCTTCGACGCCGCGTTGCTCGCTGTCCATATTCGGGGCGTCTCTTCATTGCATTTGTAGAAATGTATAGGCGCTTGGAGGTGGAGAAGAGAATTGCGGCGTCCGCGCTCTATCCATTTGTGCTTCGACGCCGCGGTACTCGCTGTGCATATTCGCGGCGTCCCTTCTTTGCATTTGTAGAAATGAATAGGCGCTTGGAGGTGGAGAAGAGAATGGCGGCGTCCGCGCTCTATCCATTTGTGCTTCGACGCCGCGGTACTCGTTGTGCATATTCACGGCGTCTCTTCATTGCATTTGTAGAAATGAATAGGCGTTTGGAGGTGAACAAGAGAATGGCGGTGTCCGCGCTCTATCTATTTGTGCTTCGACGCCGCGGTACTCGCTGTGCATATTCACGGCGTCTCTTCATTGCATTTGTAGAAATGAATAGGCGCTTGGATGTGAAGAAGAGAATGGCGGCGTCCGCGCTCTATCTATTTGTGCTTCGACGCCGCGGTACTCGCTGTCCATATTCGGGGCGTCTCTTCTTTGCATTTGTAGAAATGAATAGGCGCTTGTAGGTGGAGAAGAGAATGGCGGCGTCCGCGTTCTATCCATTTGTGCTTCGACGCCGCGGTACTCGCTGTGCATATTCACGGCGTCTCGTCATTGCATTTGCAGAAATGAATAGGCGCTTGGAGGTAGAGAAGAGAATGGTGGCGTCCGCGCTCTATCAATTTGTGCTTCGACGCCGCGGTACTCGCTGTGCATATTCGCGGCGTCCCTTCTTTGCATTTGTAGAAATGAATAGGCGCTTGGAGGTGGAGAAGAGAATGGCGGCGTCCGCGTTCTATCCATTTGTGCTTCAACGCCGCGGTACTCGCTGTGCACATTCGCGGCGTCTCTTTGCATTTGTAGAAATGAATAGGCGCTTGGAGGTGGAGAAGAGAATGGCGGCGTCCGCGTTCTATCCATTTGTGCTTCAACGCCGCGGTACTCGCTGTGCACATTCGCGGCGTCTCTTCTTTGCATTTGTAGAAATGAATAGGCGCTTGGAGGTAAAGAAGAGAATGGCGGCGTCCGCCCTCTATCCATTTGTGCTTCGACGCCGCGGTACTCGCTGTGCATATTCACGGCGTCTCTTCATTGCATTTGTAGAAATGAATAGGCGCTTGTAGGTGGAGAAGAGAATGGCGGCGTCCGCGCTCTATCCATTTGTGCTTCGACGCCGCGGTACTCGCTGTGCACATTCGCGGCGTCTCTTCTTTGCATTTGTAGAAATGAATAGGCGGTTGGAGGTGGAGAAGAGAATGGCCGCGTCCGCGCTCTTTCCATTTGTGCTTCGTCGCCGCGGTACTCGCTGTGCATATTCGCGGCGTCCCTTCTTTGCATTTGTAGAAATGAATAGGCGCTTGGAGGTGGAGAAGAGAATGGCGGCGTCCGCGTTCTATACATTTGTGCTTCGACGCCGCGGTACTCGCTGTGCACATTCGCGGCGTCTCTTCTTTGCATTTGTAGAAATGAATAGGCGCTTGGAGGTGAAGAAGAGAATGGCCGCGTCCGCGCTCTTTCCATTTGTGCTTAGTCGCCGCAGTCCTCGCTGTGCATATTCACGGCGTCTCTTCCTTGCATTTGTAGAAATGAATAGGCGCTTGGAGGTGAAGAAGAGAATGGCGGCGTCCGCGCTCTATCCATTTGTGCTTCGACGCCGCGGTACTCGCTGTGCATATTCGCGGCGTCCCTTCTTTGCATTTGTAGAAATGAATAGGCGCTTGGAGGTGAAGAAGAGAATGGAGGCGTCCGCGCTCTATCCATTTGTGCTTCGACGCCGCGCTACTCGCTGTGCATATTCACGGCGTCTCTTCATTGCATTTGTAGAAATGAATAGGAGCTTGGAGGTGGAGAGGAGAATGACGGCGTCCGCGCTCTATCCATTTGTGCTTCGACGCTGCGGTACTCGCTGTGCAAATTCGCGGCGTCTCTTCTTTGCATTTGTAGAAATGAATAGGCGCTTGGAGGTGAAGAGGAGAATGGCCGCTTCCGCGCTCTATCCATTTGTGCTTCGACGCCGCGGTACTCGCTGTGCATATTCGCGGCGTCTCTTCTTTGCATTTGTAGAAATGAATAGGCGCTTGGAGGTGGAGAAAAGAATCACCGCGTCCGCGCTCTTTCCATTTGTCCTTCGTCGCCGCGGTACTCGCTGTGCATATTCGCGGCGTCCCTTTGCATTTCTAGAAATGAATAGGCGCTTGGAGGTGAAGAAGAGAATGGCGGCGTCCGCGCTCTATCCATTTGTGCTTCGACGCCACGGTACTCGCTGTGCATATTCACGGCGACTCTTCATTGCATTTGTAGAAACGAATAGGCGCTTGGAGGTGGAGAAGAGAATGGCGGCCTCCGCGCTCTATCCATTTGTGCTTCGACGCCGCGGTACTCGCTGTGCATATTCACGGCGTCTCTTCATTGCATTTGTAGAAATGAATAAGCGCTTGGAGGTGGAGAAGAGAATGGCCGCGTCCGCGCTCTTTGCATTTGTGCTTCGTCGCCGCGGTACTCTCTGTGCATATTCGCGGCGTCCCTTCTTTGCATTTGTAGAAATGAATAGGCGGTTGGAGGTGGAGAAGAGAATGGCCGCGTCCGCGCTCTTTCCATTTGTGCTTCGACGCCGCGGTACTCGCTGTGCATATTCACGGCGTCCCTTCTTTGCATTTGTAGAAATGAATAGGCGCTTGGAGGTGAAGAGAATGGCGGCGTCCGCGCTGTATCCATTTGTGCTTCGACGCCGCGGTACTCGCTGTGCATATTCGCGGCGTCCCTTCTTTGCATTTGTAGAAATGAATAGGCGCTTGGAGGTGGAGAAGAGAATGGCGGCGTCCGCGCTCTATCCATTTGTGCTTCGACGCCGCGGTACTCGCTGTGCATATTCACGGCGTCTCTTCATTGCATTTGTAGAAATGAATAGGCGCTTGGAGGTGGAGAAGAGAATGGCGGCGTCCGCGCTCTATCCATTTGTGCTTCGAAGCCGCGGTACTCGCTGTGCATATTCACGGCGTCTCTTCATCGCATTTGTAGAAATGAATAGGCGCTTGTAGGTGGAGAAGAGAATGGCGGCGTCCGCGCTCCACCTATTTGTGCTTCGACGCCGCGGTACTCGCTGTGCACATTCGCGGCGTCTCTTCTTTGCATTATTAGAAATGAATAGGCGCTTGGAGGTGAAGAAGAGAATGGCCGCTTCCGCGCTCTTTCCATCTGTGCTTCGACGCCGCGTTGCTCGCTGTGCATATTCGGGGCGTCTCTTCTTTGCATTTGTAGAAATGAATAGGCGCTTGGAGGTGGAGAAGAGAATTGCGGCGTCCGCGCTCTATCCATTTGTGCTTCGACGCCGCGGTACTCGCTGTGCATATTCGCGGCGTCCCTTCTTTGCATTTGTAGAAATGAATAGGCGCTTGGAGGTGGAGAAGAGAATGGCGGCGTCCGCGCTCTATCCATTTGTGCTTCGACGCCGCGGTACTCGCTGGGCATATTCACGGCGTCTCTTCATTGCATTTGTAGAAATGAATAGGCGCTTGGAGGTGAACAAGAAAATGGCGGTGTCCGCGCTCTATCTATTTGTGCTTCGACGCCGCGGTACTCGCTGTGCATATTCACGGCGTCTCTTCATTGCATTTGTAGAAATGAATAGGCGCTTGGAGGTGGAGAAGAGAATGGCGGCGTCCGCGCTCTATCCATTTGTGCTTCGACGCCGCGGTACTGGCTGTGCATATTCGCGGCGTCCCTTCTTTGCATTTGTAGAAATGAATAGGCGCTTGGAGGTGAAGAAGAGAATGGCCGCTTCCGCGCTCTTTCCATTTGTGCTTCGACGCCGCGTTGCTCGCTGTCCATATTCGGGGCGTCTCTTCATTGCATTTGTAGAAATGTATAGGCGCTTGGAGGTGGAGAAGAGAATTGCGGCGTCCGCGCTCTATCCATTTGTGCTTCGACGCCGCGGTACTCGCTGTGCATATTCGCGGCGTCCCTTCTTTGCATTTGTAGAAATGAATAGGCGCTTGGAGGTGGAGAAGAGAATGGCGGCGTCCGCGCTCTATCCATTTGTGCTTCGACGCCGCGGTACTCGTTGTGCATATTCACGGCGTCTCTTCATTGCATTTGTAGAAATGAATAGGCGTTTGGAGGTGAACAAGAGAATGGCGGTGTCCGCGCTCTATCTATTTGTGCTTCGACGCCGCGGTACTCGCTGTGCATATTCACGGCGTCTCTTCATTGCATTTGTAGAAATGAATAGGCGCTTGGATGTGAAGAAGAGAATGGCGGCGTCCGCGCTCTATCTATTTGTGCTTCGACGCCGCGGTACTCGCTGTGCATATTCACGGCGTCTCTTCATTGCATTTGTAGAAATGAATAGGCGCTTGGAGGTGGAGAAGAGAATGGCTGCGTCCGCGCTCTATCCATTTGTGCTTCGACGTCGCGGTACTCGCTGTGCATATTCGCGGCGTCCCTCCTTTGCATTTGTAGAAATGAATAGGCGCTTGCAGGTGAAGAAGAGAATGGCGGCGTCCGCGCTCTATCCATTTGTGCTTCGACGCCGCGGTACTGGCTGTGCATATTCGCGGCGTCCCTTCTTTGCATTTGTAGAAATGAATAGGCGCTTGGAGGTGAAGAAGAGAATGGCCGCTTCCGCGCTCTTTCCATTTGTGCTTCGACGCCGCGTTGCTCGCTGTCCATATTCGGGGCGTCTCTTCTTTGCATTTGTAGAAATGAATAGGCGCTTGTAGGTGGAGAAGAGAATGGCGGCGTCCGCGTTCTATCCATTTGTGCTTCGACGCCGCGGTACTCGCTGTGCATATTCACGGCGTCTCGTCATTGCATTTGCAGAAATGAATAGGCGCTTGGAGGTAGAGAAGAGAATGGTGGCGTCCGCGCTCTATCAATTTGTGCTTCGACGCCGCGGTACTCGCTGTGCATATTCGCGGCGTCCCTTCTTTGCATTTGTAGAAATGAATAGGCGCTTGGAGGTGGAGAAGAGAATGGCGGCGTCCGCGTTCTATCCATTTGTGCTTCAACGCCGCGGTACTCGCTGTGCACATTCGCGGCGTCTCTTTGCATTTGTAGAAATGAATAGGCGCTTGGAGGTGGAGAAGAGAATGGCGGCGTCCGCGTTCTATCCATTTGTGCTTCAACGCCGCGGTACTCGCTGTGCACATTCGCGGCGTCTCTTCTTTGCATTTGTAGAAATGAATAGGCGCTTGGAGGTAAAGAAGAGAATGGCGGCGTCCGCCCTCTATCCATTTGTGCTTCGACGCCGCGGTACTCGCTGTGCATATTCACGGCGTCTCTTCATTGCATTTGTAGAAATGAATAGGCGCTTGTAGGTGGAGAAGAGAATGGCGGCGTCCGCGCTCTATCCATTTGTGCTTCGACGCCGCGGTACTCGCTGTGCACATTCGCGGCGTCTCTTCTTTGCATTTGTAGAAATGAATAGGCGGTTGGAGGTGGAGAAGAGAATGGCCGCGTCCGCGCTCTTTCCATTTGTGCTTCGTCGCCGCGGTACTCGCTGTGCATATTCGCGGCGTCCCTTCTTTGCATTTGTAGAAATGAATAGGCGCTTGGAGGTGGAGAAGAGAATGGCGGCGTCCGCGTTCTATACATTTGTGCTTCGACGCCGCGGTACTCGCTGTGCACATTCGCGGCGTCTCTTCTTTGCATTTGTAGAAATGAATAGGCGCTTGGAGGTGAAGAAGAGAATGGCCGCGTCCGCGCTCTTTCCATTTGTGCTTAGTCGCCGCAGTCCTCGCTGTGCATATTCACGGCGTCTCTTCATTGCATTTGTAGAAATGAATAGGCGCTTGGAGGTGAAGAAGAGAATGGCGGCGTCCGCGCTCTATCCATTTGTGCTTCGACGCCGCGGTACTCGCTGTGCATATTCACTGCGTCTCTTCATTGCATTTGTAGAAATGAATAGGCGCTTGGAGGTGAAGAAGAGAATGGCGGCGTCCGCGCTCTATCCATATGTGCTTCGACGCCGCGGTACTCGCTGTGCATATTCACGGCGTCTCTTCATTGCATTTGCAGAAATGAATAGGCGCTTGGAGGTAGAGAAGAGAATGGCGGCGTCCGCGCTCTATCAATTTGTGTTTCGACGCCGCGGTACTCGCTGTGCATATTCGCGGCGTCCCTTCTTTGCATTTGTAGAAATGAATAGGCGCTTGGAGGTGAAGAAGAGAATGGCGGCGTCCGCGCTCTATCCATTTGTGCTTCGACGCCGCGGTACTCGCTGTGCATATTCGCGGCGTCCCTTTGCATTTGTAGACATGAATAGGCGCTTGGAGGTGAAGAAGAGAATGGCGGCGTCCGCGCTCTATCCATTTGTGCTTCGACGCCACGCAACTCGCTGTGCATATTCACGGCGTCTCTTTATTGCATTTGTAGAAATGAATAGGCGCTTGGAGGTGAACAAGAGAATGGCGGCGTCCGCGCTCTATCCATTTGTGCTTCGACGCCGCGGTACTCGCTGTGCATATTCGCGGCGTCCCTTTGCATTTGTAGAAATGAATAGGCGGTTGGAGGTGGAGAAGAGAATGGCCGCGTCCGCCTTCTTTCCATTTGTGCTTCGTCGCCACGGTACTCGCTGTGCATATTCGCGGCGTCCCTTCTTTGCATTTGTAGAAATGAATAGGCGCTTGGAGGTGGAGAAGAGAATGGCGGCGTCCGCGTTCTATCCATTTGTGCTTCAACGCCGCGGTACTCGCTGTGCACATTCGCGGCGTCTCTTCTTTGCATTTGTAGAAATGAATAGGCGCTTGGAGGTGGAGAAGAGAACGGCGGCGTCCGCGCTCTATCCATTTGTGCTTCGACGCCGCGGTACTCGCTGTGCAAAATTCGCGGCGTCTCTTCTTTGCATTTGTAGAAATGAATAGGCGCTTGGAGGTGGAGAAGAGAATGGCCGCGTCCGCGCTCTTACCATTTGTGCTTCGTCGCCGCGGTACTCTCTGTGCATATTCGCGGCGTCCCTTCTTTGCATTTGTAGAAATGAATAGGCGGTTGGAGGTGGAGAAGAGAATGGCCGCGTCCGCGCTCTTTCCATTTGTGCTTCGTCGCCGCGGTACTCGCTGTGCATATTCGCGGCGTCCCTTCTTTGCATTTGTAGAAATGAATAGGCGCTTGGAGGTGAAGGAGAGAATGGCCGCTTCCACGCTCTTCCCATTTGTGCTTCGATGCCGCGTTGCTCCCTGTGCATATTCGGGGCGTCTCTTCTTTGCATTTGTAGAAATGAATAGGCGCTTGGAGGTGAAGAAGAGAATGGCCGCGTACGCGCTCTTTCCATTTGTGCTTAGTCGCCGCAGTACTCGCTGTGCATATTCACGGCGTCTCTTCATTGCATTTGTAGAAATGAATAGGCGCTTGGAGGTGAAGAAGAGAATGGCGGCGTCCGCGCTCTATCCATTTGTGCTTCGACGCCGCGGTACTCGCTGTGCACATTCGCGGCGTCTCTTCTTTGCATTTGTAGAAATGAATAGGCGCTTGTAGGTGGAGAAGAGAATGGCGGCGTCCGCGCTCTATCCATTTGTGCTTCGACGCCGCGGTACTCGCTGTGCACATTCTCGGCGTCTCTTTGCATTTTTAGAAATGAATAGGCGCTTGGAGGTGAAGAAGAGAATGGCGGCGTCCGCGCTCTATCCATTTGTGCTTCGACGCCGCGGTACTCGCTGTGCATATTCACGGCGTCTCTTCATTGCATTTGCAGAAATGAATAGGCGCTTGGAGGTAGAGAAGAGAATGGCGGCGTCCGCGCTCTATCAAGTTGTGCTTCGACGCCGCGGTACTCGCTGTGCATATTCGCGGCGTCCCTTCTTTGCATTTGTAGAAATGAATAGGCGCTTGGAGGTGAAGAAGAGAATGGCGGCGTCCGCGCTCTATCCATTTGTGCCTCGACGCTGCGGTACTCGCTGTGCACATTCGCGGCGTCTCTTCTTTGCATTTGTAGAAATGAATAGGCGCTTGTAGGTGGAGAAGAGAATGGCGGCGTCCGCGCTCTATCCATTTGTGCTTCGACGCCGCGGTACTCGCTGTGCATATTCACGGCGTCTCTTCATTGCATTTGTAGAAATGAATAGGAGCTTGGAGGTGGAAAGGAGAATGGCGGCGTCCGCGCTCTATCCATTTGTGCTTCGACGCCGCGGTACTCGCTGTGCAAATTCGCGGCGTCTCTTCTTTGCATTTGTAGAAATGAATAGGCACTTGGAGGTGAAGAGGAGAATGGCCGCTTCCGCGCTCTATCCATTTGTGCTTCGACGCCGCGGTACTCGCTGTGCATATTCGCGGCGTCTCTTCTTTGCGTTTGTAGAAATGAATAGGCGCTTGGAGGTAGAGAAAAGAATGACCGCGTCCGCGCTCTTTCCATTTGTGCTTCGTCGCCACGGTACTCGCTGTGCATATTCGCGGCGTCCCTTCTTTGCATTTGTAGAAATGAATAGGCGCTTGGAGGTGGAGAAGAGAATGGCGGCGTCCGCGTTCTATCCATTTGTGCTTCGACGCCGCGGTACTCGCTGTGCACATTCGCGGCGTCTCTTCTTTGCATTTGTAGAAATGAATAGGCGCTTGGAGGTGAAGAAGAGAATGGCCGCGTCCGCGCTCTTTCCATTTGTGCTTCGTTGCCACGGTACTCGCTGTGCATATTTGCGGCGTCCCTTCTTTGCATTTGTAGAAATGAATAGGCGCTTGGAGGTGGAGAAGAGAATGGCGGCGTCCGCGTCCTATCCATTTGTGCTTCGACGCCGCGGTTCTCGCTGTGCACATTCGCGGCGTCTCTTCTTTGCATTTGTAGAAATGAATAGGCGCTTGGAGGTGAAGAAGAGAATGGCCGCGTCCGCGCTCTTTCCATTTGTGCTTAGTCGCCGCAGTACTCGCTGTGCATATTCACGGCGTCTCTTCATTGCATTTGTAGAAATGAATAGGCGCTTGGAGGTGAAGAAGAGAATGGCGGCGTCCGCGCTCTATCCATTTGTGCTTCGACGCCGCGGTACTCGCTGTGCATATTCACGGCGCCTCTTCATTGCATTTGTAGAAATGAATAGGCGCATGGAGGTGGAGAAGAGAATGGCGGCGTCCGCGTTCTATCCATTTGTGCTTCGACGCCGCGGTACTCGCTGTGCACATTCGCGGCGTCTCTTTGCAGTTGTAGAAATGAATAGGCGCTTGTAGGTGGAGAAGAGAATGGCGGCGTCCGCGCTCTATCCATTTGTGCTTCGACGCCGCGGTACTCGCTGTGCATATTCACGGCGTCTCTTCATTGCATTTGTAGAAATGAATAGGCTCTTGGAGGTGAAGAAGAGAATGGCGGCGTCCGCGCTCTATCCATTTGTGCCTCGACGCTGCGGTACTCGCTGTGCACATTCGCGGCGTCTCTTCTTTGCATTTGTAGAAATGAATAGGCGCTTGTAGGTGGAGAAGAGAATGGCGGCGTCCGCGCTCTATCCATTTGTGCTTCGACGCCGCGGTACTCGCTGTGCACATTCGCGGCGTCTCTTCTTTGCATTTGTAGAAATGAATAGGCGCTTGGAGGTGGAGAAGAGAATGGCGGCGTCCGCGCTCCTTCCATTTGTGCTTCGTCGCCACGGTACTCGCTGTGCATATTCGCGGCGTCCCTTCTTTGCATTTGTAGAAATGAATAGGCGCTTGGAGGTGGAGAAGAGAATGGCGGCGTCCGCGCTCTATCCATTTGTGCTTCGACGCCGCGGTACTCGCTGTGGACATTCGCGGCGTCTCTTCTTTGCATTTGTAGAAATGAATAGGCGCTTGGAGGTGAAGAAGAGAATGGCGGCGTCCGCGCTCTATCCATTTGTGCTTCGACGCCGCGGTACTCGCTGTGCATATTCACGGCGTCTCTTCATTGCATTCGTAGAAATGAATAGGCTCTTGGAGGTGAAGAAGAGAATGGCGGCGTCCGCGCTCTATCCATTTGTGCCTCGACGCTGCGGTACTCGCTGTGCACATTCGTGGCGTCTCTTCTTTGCATTTGTAGAAATGAATAGGCGCTTGTAGGTGGAGAAGACAATGGCGGCGTCCGCGCTCTATCCATTTGTGCTTCGACGCCGCGGTACTCGCTGTGCACATTCGCGGCGTCTCTTCTTTGCATTTGTAGAAATGTATAGGCGCTTGGAGGTGGAGAAGAGAATGGCGGCGTCCGCGCTCTATCCATTTGTTCTTCGACGCCGCGGTACTCGCTGTGCACATTCGCGGCGTCTCTTCTTTGCATTTGTAGAAATGAATAGGCGCTTGGAGGTAGAGAAGAGAATGGCGGCGTCCGCGCTCTATCAATTTGTGCTTCGACGCCGCGGTACTCGCTGAGCATATTCGCGGCGTCCCTTCTTTGTATTTGTAGAAATGAATAGGCGCTTGGAGGTGAAGAAGAGAATGGCGGCGTCCGCGTTTTATCCATTTGTGCTTCGACGCCGCGGTACTCGCTGTGCATATTCGCGGCGTCCCTTCTTTGCATTTGTAGAAATGAATAGGCTCTTGGAGGTGAAGAAGAGAATGGCGGCGTCCGCGCTCTATCCATTTGTGCTTCGACGCCGCGATACTCTCTGTGCATATTCACGGCGTCTCTTCATTGCATTTGTGGAAATGAATAGGGGCTTGGGGGTGGAGAGGAGAATGGCGGCGTCCGCGCTCTATCCATTTGTGCTTCGACGCCGCGGTACACGCTGTGCATATTCGCGGCGTCTCTTCTTTGCATTTGTAGAAACGAATAGGCGCTTGGAGGTGGAGAAGAGAATGGCCGCGTCCGCGCTCTTTCCATTTGTGCTTCGTCGCCGCGGTACTCTCTGTGCATATTCGCGGCGTCCCTTCTTTGCATTTGTAGAAATGAATAGGCGCTTGGAGGTGAAGAAGAGAATGGCGGCGTCCGCGCTCTATCCATTTGTGCTTCGACGCCGCGGTACTCGCTGTGCATATTCGCGGCGTCCCTTCTTTGCATTTGTAGAAATGAATAGGCGCTTGGAGGTGAAGAAGAGAATGGCGGCGTCCGCGCTCTATCCATTTGTGCTTCGACGCCGCGGTACTCGCTGTGCATATTCGCGGCGTCTCTTCTTTGCGTTTGTAGAAATGAATAGGCGCTTGGAGGTGGAGAAAAGAATGACCGCGTCCGCGCTCTTTCCATTTGTGCTTCGTCGCCACGGTACTCGCTGTGCATATTCGCGGCGTCCCTTCTTTGCATTTGTAGAAATGAATAGGCGCTTGGAGGTGGAGAAGAGAATGGCGGCGTCCGCGTTCTATCCATTTGTGCTTCGACGCCGCGGTACTCGCTGTGCACATTCGCGGCGTCTCTTCTTTGCATTTGTAGAAATGAATAGGCGCTTGGAGGTGGAGAAGAGAATGGCTGCGTCCGCGCTATATCCATTTGTGCTTCGACGTCGCGGTACTCGCTGTGCATATTCGCGGCGTCCCTCCTTTGCATTTGTAGAAATGAATAGGCGCTTGCAGGTGAAGAAGAGAATGGCGGCGTCCGCGCTCTATCCATTTGTGCTTCGACGCCGCGGTACTGGCTGTGCATATTCGCGGCGTCCCTTCTTTGCATTTGTAGAAATGAATAGGCGCTTGGAGGTGAAGAAGAGAATGGCCGCTTCCGCGCTCTTTCCATTTGTGCTTCGACGCCGCGTTGCTCGCTGTCCATATTCGGGGCGTCTCTTCTTTGCATTTGTAGAAATGAATAGGCGCTTGTAGGTGGAGAAGAGAATGGCGGCGTCCGCGTTCTATCCATTTGTGCTTCGACGCCGCGGTACTCGCTGTGCATATTCACGGCGTCTCGTCATTGCATTTGCAGAAATGAATAGGCGCTTGGAGGTAGAGAAGAGAATGGTGGCGTCCGCGCTCTATCAATTTGTGCTTCGACGCCGCGGTACTCGCTGTGCATATTCGCGGCGTCCCTTCTTTGCATTTGTAGAAATGAATAGGCGCTTGGAGGTGGAGAAGAGAATGGCGGCGTCCGCGTTCTATCCATTTGTGCTTCAACGCCGCGGTACTCGCTGTGCACATTCGCGGCGTCTCTTTGCATTTGTAGAAATGAATAGGCGCTTGGAGGTGGAGAAGAGAATGGCGGCGTCCGCGTTCTATCCATTTGTGCTTCAACGCCGCGGTACTCGCTGTGCACATTCGCGGCGTCTCTTCTTTGCATTTGTAGAAATGAATAGGCGCTTGGAGGTAAAGAAGAGAATGGCGGCGTCCGCCCTCTATCCATTTGTGCTTCGACGCCGCGGTACTCGCTGTGCATATTCACGGCGTCTCTTCATTGCATTTGTAGAAATGAATAGGCGCTTGTAGGTGGAGAAGAGAATGGCGGCGTCCGCGCTCTATCCATTTGTGCTTCGACGCCGCGGTACTCGCTGTGCACATTCGCGGCGTCTCTTCTTTGCATTTGTAGAAATGAATAGGCGGTTGGAGGTGGAGAAGAGAATGGCCGCGTCCGCGCTCTTTCCATTTGTGCTTCGTCGCCGCGGTACTCGCTGTGCATATTCGCGGCGTCCCTTCTTTGCATTTGTAGAAATGAATAGGCGCTTGGAGGTGGAGAAGAGAATGGCGGCGTCCGCGTTCTATACATTTGTGCTTCGACGCCGCGGTACTCGCTGTGCACATTCGCGGCGTCTCTTCTTTGCATTTGTAGAAATGAATAGGCGCTTGGAGGTGAAGAAGAGAATGGCCGCGTCCGCGCTCTTTCCATTTGTGCTTAGTCGCCGCAGTCCTCGCTGTGCATATTCACGGCGTCTCTTCATTGCATTTGTAGAAATGAATAGGCGCTTGGAGGTGAAGAAGAGAATGGCGGCGTCCGCGCTCTATCCATTTGTGCTTCGACGCCGCGGTACTCGCTGTGCACATTCGCGGTGTCTCTTCTTTGCATTTGTAGAAATGAATAGGCGCTTGGAGGTGGAGAAGAGAACGGCGGCGTCCGCGCTCTATCCATTTGTGCTTCGACGCCGCGGTACTCGCTGTGCAAAATTCGCGGCGTCTCTTCTTTGCATTTGTAGAAATGAATAGGCGCTTGGAGGTGGAGAAGAGAATGGCCGCGTCCGCGCTCTTTCCATTTGTGCTTCGTCGCCGCGGTACTCTCTGTGCATATTCGCGGCGTCCCTTCTTTGCATTTGTAGAAATGAATAGGCGGTTGGAGGTGGAGAAGAGAATGGCCGCGTCCGCGCTCTTTCCATTTGTGCTTCGTCGCCGCGGTACTCGCTGTGCATATTCGCGGCGTCCCTTCTTTGCATTTGTAGAAATGAATAGGCGCTTGGAGGTGAAGGAGAGAATGGCCGCTTCCACGCTCTTCCCATTTGTGCTTCGATGCCGCGTTGCTCCCTGTGCATATTCGGGGCGTCTCTTCTTTGCATTTGTAGAAATGAATAGGCGCTTGGAGGTGAAGAAGAGAATGGCCGCGTACGCGCTCTTTCCATTTGTGCTTAGTCGCCGCAGTACTCGCTGTGCATATTCACGGCGTCTCTTCATTGCATTTGTAGAAATGAATAGGCGCTTGGAGGTGAAGAAGAGAATGGCGGCGTCCGCGCTCTATCCATTTGTGCTTCGACGCCGCGGTACTCGCTGTGCACATTCGCGGCGTCTCTTCTTTGCATTTGTAGAAATGAATAGGCGCTTGTAGGTGGAGAAGAGAATGGCGGCGTCCGCGCTCTATCCATTTGTGCTTCGACGCCGCGGTACTCGCTGTGCACATTCTCGGCGTCCCTTTGCATTTGTAGAAATGAATAGGCGCTTGGAGGTGAAGAAGAGAATGGCGGCGTCCGCGCTCTATCCATTTGTGCTTCGACGCCGCGGTACTCGCTGTGCATATTCACGGCGTTTCTTCATTGCATTTGCAGAAATGAATAGGCGCTTGGAGGTAGAGAAGAGAATGGCGGCGTCCGCGCTCTATCAAGTTGTGCTTCGACGCCGCGGTACTCGCTGTGCATATTCGCGGCGTCCCTTCTTTGCATTTGTAGAAATGAATAGGCGCTTGGAGGTGAAGAAGAGAATGGCGGCGTCCGCGCTCTATCCATTTGTGCCTCGACGCTGCGGTACTCGCTGTGCACATTCGCGGCGTCTCTTCTTTGCATTTGTAGAAATGAATAGGCGCTTGTAGGTGGAGAAGAGAATGGCGGCGTCCGCGCTCTATCCATTTGTGCTTCGACGCCGCGGTACTCGCTGTGCATATTCACGGCGTCTCTTCATTGCATTTGTAGAAATGAATAGGAGCTTGGAGGTGGAAAGGAGAATGGCGGCGTCCGCGCTCTATCCATTTGTGCTTCGACGCCGCGGTACTCGCTGTGCAAATTCGCGGCGTCTCTTCTTTGCATTTGTAGAAATGAATAGGCGCTTGGAGGTGAAGAGGAGAATGGCCGCTTCCGCGCTCTATCCATTTGTGCTTCGACGCCGCGGTACTCGCTGTGCATATTCGCGGCGTCTCTTTGCGTTTGTAGAAATGAATAGGCGCTTGGAGGTAGAGAAAAGAATGACCGCGTCCGCGCTCTTTCCATTTGTGCTTCGTCGCCACGGTACTCGCTGTGCATATTCGCGGCGTCCCTTCTTTGCATTTGTAGAAATGAATAGGCGCTTGGAGGTGGAGAAGAGAATGGCGGCGTCCGCGTTCTATCCATTTGTGCTTCGACGCCGCGGTACTCGCTGTGCACATTCGCGGCGTCTCTTCTTTGCATTTGTAGAAATGAATAGGCGCTTGGAGGTGAAGAAGAGAATGGCCGCGTCCGCGCTCTTTCCATTTGTGCTTCGTTGCCACGGTACTCGCTGTGCATATTTGCGGCGTCCCTTCTTTGCATTTGTAGAAATGAATAGGCGCTTGGAGGTGGAGAAGAGAATGGCCGCGTCCGCGCTCTTTCCATTTGTGCTTAGTCGCCGCAGTACTCGCTGTGCATATTCACGGCGTCTCTTCATTGCATTTGTAGAAATGAATAGGCGCTTGGAGGTGAAGAAGAGAATGGCGGCGTCCGCGCTCTATCCATTTGTGCTTCGACGCCGCGGTACTCGCTGTGCATATTCACGGCGTCTCTTCATTGCATTTGTAGAAATGAATAGGCGCTTGGAGGTGGAGAAGAGAATGGCGGCGTCCGCGTTCTATCCATTTGTGCTTCGACGCCGCGGTACCCGCTGTGCACATTCGCGGCGTCTCTTTGCAGTTGTAGAAATGAATAGGCGCTTGTAGGTGGAGAAGAGAATGGCGGCGTCCGCGCTCTATCCATTTGTGCTTCGACGCCGCGGTACTCGCTGTGCATATTCACGGCGTCTCTTCATTGCATTTGTAGAAATGAATAGGCTCTTGGAGGTGAAGAAGAGAATGGCGGCGTCCGCGCTCTATCCATTTGTGCCTCGACGCTGCGGTACTCGCTGTGCACATTCGCGGCGTCTCTTCTTTGCATTTGTAGAAATGAATAGGCGCTTGTAGGTGGAGAAGAGAATGGCGGCGTCCGCGCTCTATCCATTTGTGCTTCGACGCCGCGGTACTCGCTGTGCACATTCGCGGCGTCTCTTCTTTGCATTTGTAGAAATGAATAGGCGCTTGGAGGTGGAGAAGAGAATGGCGGCGTCCGCGCTCCTTCCATTTGTGCTTCGTCGCCACGGTACTCGCTGTGCATATTCGCGGCGTCCCTTCTTTGCATTTGTAGAAATGAATAGGCGCTTGGAGGTGGAGAAGAGAATGGCGGCGTCCGCGCTCTATCCATTTGTGCTTCGACGCCGCGGTACTCGCTGTGGACATTCGCGGCGTCTCTTCTTTGCATTTGTAGAAATGAATAGGCGCTTGGAGGTGAAGAAGAGAATGGCGGCGTCCGCGCTCTATCCATTTGTGCTTCGACGCCGTGGTACTCGCTGTGCATATTCACGGCGTCTCTTCATTGCATTCGTAGAAATGAATAGGCTCTTGGAGGTGAAGAAGAGAATGGCGGCGTCCGCGCTCTATCCATTTGTGCCTCGACGCTGCGGTACTCGCTGTGCACATTCGTGGCGTCTCTTCTTTGCATTTGTAGAAATGAATAGGCGCTTGTAGGTGGAGAAGACAATGGCGGCGTCCGCGCTCTATCCATTTGTGCTTCGACGCCGCGGTACTCGCTGTGCACATTCGCGGCGTCTCTTCTTTGCATTTGTAGAAATGTATAGGCGCTTGGAGGTGGAGAAGAGAATGGCGGCGTCCGCGCTCTATCCATTTGTTCTTCGACGCCGCGGTACTCGCTGTGCACATTCGCGGCGTCTCTTCTTTGCATTTGTAGAAATGAATAGGCGCTTGGAGGTAGAGAAGAGAATGGCGGCGTCCGCGCTCTATCAATTTGTGCTTCGACGCCGCGGTACTCGCTGAGCATATTCGCGGCGTCCCTTCTTTGTATTTGTAGAAATGAATAGGCGCTTGGAGGTGAAGAAGAGAATGGCGGCGTCCGCGTTTTATCCATTTGTGCTTCGACGCCGCGGTACTCGCTGTGCATATTCGCGGCGTCCCTTCTTTGCATTTGTAGAAATGAATAGGCTCTTGGAGGTGAAGAAGAGAATGGCGGCGTCCGCGCTCTATCCATTTGTGCTTCGACGCCGCGATACTCTCTGTGCATATTCACGGCGTCTCTTCATTGCATTTGTGGAAATGAATAGGGGCTTGGGGGTGGAGAGGAGAATGGCGGCGTCCGCGCTCTATCCATTTGTGCTTCGACGCCGCGGTACACGCTGTGCATATTCGCGGCGTCTCTTCTTTGCATTTGTAGAAACGAATAGGCGCTTGGAGGTGGAGAAGAGAATGGCCGCGTCCGCGCTCTTTCCATTTGTGCTTCGTCGCCGCGGTACTCTCTGTGCATATTCGCGGCGTCCCTTCTTTGCATTTGTAGAAATGAATAGGCGCTTGGAGGTGAAGAAGAGAATGGCGGCGTCCGCGCTCTATCCATTTGTGCTTCGACGCCGCGGTACTCGCTGTGCATATTCGCGGCGTCCCTTCTTTGCATTTGTAGAAATGAATAGGCGCTTGGAGGTGAAGAAGAGAATGGCGGCGTCCGCGCTCTATCCATTTGTGCTTCGACGCCGCGGTACTCGCTGTGCATATTCGCGGCGTCTCTTCTTTGCGTTTGTAGAAATGAATAGGCGCTTGGAGGTGGAGAAAAGAATGACCGCGTCCGCGCTCTTTCCATTTGTGCTTCGTCGCCACGGTACTCGCTGTGCATATTCGCGGCGTCCCTTCTTTGCAATTTGTAGAAATGAATAGGCGCTTGGAGGTGGAGAAGAGAATGGCGGCGTCCGCGTTCTATCCATTTGTGCTTCGACGCCGCGGTACTCGCTGTGCACATTCGCGGCGTCTCTTCTTTGCATTTGTAGAAATGAATAGGCGCTTGGAGGTGAAGAAGAGAATGGCCGCGTCCGCGCTCTTTCCATTTGTGCTTCGTTGCCACGGTACTCGCTGTGCATATTTGCGGCGTCCCTTCTTTGCATTTGTAGAAATGAATAGGCGCTTGGAGGTGGAGAAGAGAATGGCGGCGTCCGCGTCCTATCCATTTGTGCTTCGACGCCGCGGTTCTCGCTGTGCACATTCGCGGCGTCTCTTCTTTGCATTTGTAGAAATGAATAGGCGCTTGGAGGTGAAGAAGAGAATGGCCGCGTCCGCGCTCTTTCCATTTGTGCTTAGTCGCCGCAGTACTCGCTGTGCATATTCACGGCGTCTCTTCATTGCATTTGTAGAAATGAATAGGCGCTTGGAGGTGAAGAAGAGAATGGCGGCGTCCGCGCTCTATCCATTTGTGCTTCGATGCCGCGGTACTCGCTGTGCATATTCACGGCGTCTCTTCATTGCATTTGTAGAAATGAATAGGCGCTTGGAGGTGGAGAAGAGAATGGCGGCGTCCGCGTTCTATCCATTTGTGCTTCGACGCCGCGGTACTCGCTGTGCACATTCGCGGCGTCTCTTTGCAGTTGTAGAAATGAATAGGCGCTTGTAGGTGGAGAAGAGAATGGCGGCGTCCGCGCTCTATCCATTTGTGCTTCGACGCCGCGGTACTCGCTGTGCATATTCACGGCGTCTCTTCATTGCATTTGTAGAAATGAATAGGCTCTTGGAGGTGAAGAAGAGAATGGCGGCGTCCGCGCTCTATCCATTTGTGCCTCGACGCTGCGGTACTCGCTGTGCACATTCGCGGCGTCTCTTCTTTGCATTTGTAGAAATGAATAGGCGCTTGTAGGTGGAGAAGAGAATGGCGGCGTCCGCGCTCTATCCATTTGTGCTTCGACGCCGCGGTACTCGCTGTGCACATTCGCGGCGTCTCTTCTTTGCATTTGTAGAAATGAATAGGCGCTTGGAGGTGGAGAAGAGAATGGCGGCGTCCGCGCTCCTTCCATTTGTGCTTCGTCGCCGCGGTACTCGCTGTGCATATTCGCGGCGTCCCTTCTTTGCATTTGTAGAAATGAATAGGCGCTTGGAGGTGGAGAAGAGAATGGCGGCGTCCGCGCTCTATCCATTTGTGCTTCGACGCCGCGGTACTCGCTGTGGACATTCGCGGCGTCTCTTCTTTGCATTTGTAGAAATGAATAGGCGCTTGGAGGTGAAGAAGAGAATGGCGGCGTCCGCGCTCTATCCATTTGTGCTTCGACGCCGCGGTACTCGCTGTGCATATTCACGGCGTCTCTTCATTGCATTCGTAGAAATGAATAGGCTCTTGGAGGTGAAGAAGAGAATGGCGGCGTCCGCGCTCTATCCATTTGTGCCTCGACGCTGCGGTACTCGCTGTGCACATTCGTGGCGTCTCTTCTTTGCATTTGTAGAAATGAATAGGCGCTTGGAGGTGAAGAGGAGAATGGCCGCTTCCGCGCTCTTTCCATTTGTGCTTCGTCGCCGCGGTACTCTCTGTGCATATTCGCGGCGTCCCTTCTTTGCATTTGTAGAAATGAATAGGCGGTTGGAGGTGGAGAAGAGAATGGCCGCGTTCGCGCTCTTTCCATTTGTGCTTCGTCGCCGCGGTACTCGCTGTGCATATTCGCGGCGTCCCTTCTTTGCATTTGTAGAAATGAATAGGCGCTTGGAGGTGGAGAAAAGAATGGCCGCGTCCGCGCTCTTTCCATTTGTTCTTCGTCGCCACGGTACTCGCTGTGCATATTCGCGGCGTCCCTTCTTTGCATTTGTAGAAATGAATAGGCGCTTGGAGGTGGAGAAGAGAATGGCGGCGTCCGCGTTCTATTCATTTGTGCTTCGACGCCGCGGTACTCGCTGTGCACATTCGCGGCGTCTCTTCTTTGCATTTGTAGAAATGAATAGGCGCTTGGAGGTGAAGAAGAGAATGGCCGCGTCCGCGCTCTTTCCATTTGTGCTTAGTCGCCGCGGTACTCGCTGTGCATATTCACGGCGTCTCTTCATTGCATTTGTAGAAATGAATAGGCGCTTGGAGGTGGAGAAGAGAATGGCGGCGTCCGCGCTCTATCCATTTGTGCTTCGACGCCGCGGTACTCGCTGTGCACATTCGCGGCGTCTCTTCTTTGCATTTGTAGAAATGAATAGGCGCTTGTAGGTGGAGAAGAGAATGGCGGCGTCCGCGCTCTATCCATTTGTGCTTCGACACCGCGGTACTCGCTGTGCACATTCGCGGCGTCTCTTCTTTGCATTTGTAGAAATGAATAGGCGCTTGGAGGTGAAGAAGAGAATGGCGGCGTCCGCGCTCTTTCCATTTGTGCTTCGACCCCGCGGTACTCGCTGTGCATATTCGCGGCGTCCCTTCATTGCAGTTGCAGAAATGAATAGGCGCTTGGAGGTAGAGAAGAGAATGGCGGCGTCCGCGCTCTATCCATTTGTGCTTCGACGCCGCGGTACTCGCTGTGCATATTCGCGGCGTCCCTTCTTTGCATTTGTTGAAATGAATAGGCGCTTGGAGGGGAAGAAGAGAATGGCGGCGTCCGCGCTCTATCCATTTGTGCTTCGATGCCGCGGTACTCGCTGTGCATATTCACAGCGTCTCTTCATTGCATTTGTAGAAATGAATAGGAGCTTGGAGGTGGAGAGGAGAATGGCGGCGTCCGCGCTCTATCCATTTGTGCTTCGACGCCTCGGTACTCGCTGTGCAAATTCGCGGCGTCTCTTCTTTGCATTTGTAGAAATGTATAGGCGCTTGGAGGTGAAGAGGAGAATGGCCGCTTCCGCGCTCTATCCATTTGTGCTTCGACGCCGCGGTACTCGCTGTGCATATTCGCGGCGTCTCTTCTTTGCATTTGTAGAAATGAGTAGGCGCTTGGAGGTGGAGAAGAGAATGGCGGCGTCCGCGCTCTATCCATTTGTGCTTCGACGCCGCGGTACTCGCTGTGCACATTCGCGGCGTCTCTTCTTTGCATTTGTAGAAATGAATAGGCGCTTGGAGGTGAAGAAGAGAATGGCGGCGTCCGCGCTCTATCCATTTGTGCTTCGACGCCGCGGTACTCGCTGTGCATATTCACGGCGTCTCTTCATTGCATTTGCAGAAATGAATAGGCGCTTGGAGGTAGAGAAGAGAATGGCGGCGTCCGCGCTCTATCAATTTGTGCTTCGACGCTGCGGTACTCGCTGTGCATATTCGCGGCGTCCCTTCTCTGCATTTGTAAAAATGAATAGGCGCTTGGAGGTGAAGAAGAGAATGGCGGCGTCCGCGCTCTATGCATTTGTGCTTCGACGCCGCGGTACTCGCTGTGCATATTCGCGGCGTCCCTTCTTTGCATTTCTAGAAATGAATAGGCGCTTGGAGGTGAAGAAGAGAATGGCGGCGTCCGCGCTCTATCCATTTGTGCTTCGACGCCGCGCTACTCTCTTTGCATATTCACGGCGTCTCTTCATTGCATTTGTAGAAATGAATAGGAGCTTGGGGGTGGAGAGGAGAATGGCGCCGTCCGCGCTCTATCCATTTGTGCTTCGACGCCGCGGTACTCGCTGTGCATATTCGCGGCGTCTCTTCTTTGCATTTGTAGAAACGAATAGGCGCTTGGAGGTGGAGAAGAGAATGGCCGCGTCCGCGCTCTTTCCATTTGTGCTTCGTCGCCGCGGTACTCTCTGTGCATATTCGCGGCGTCCCTTCTATGCATTTGTAGAAATGAATAGGCGGTTGGAGGTGGAGAAGAGAATCGCCGCATCCGCGCTCTTTCCATTTGTGCTTCGTCGCCGCGGTACTCGCTGTGCATATTCGCGGCGTCCCTTCTTTGAATTTGTAGAAATGAATAGGCGCTTGGAGGTGAAGAAGAGAATGGCCGCTTCCGCGCTCTTTCCATTTGTGCTTCGACGCCGCGGTACTCGCTGTGCATATTCACGGCGTCTCTTCATGGCATTTGTAGAAATGAATAGGAGCTTGGAGGTGGAGAGGAGAATGGCGGCGTCCGCGCTGTATCCATTTGTGCTTCGACGCCGCGGTACTCGCTGTGCAAATTCGCGGCGTCTCTTTTTTGCATTTGTAGAAATGAATAGGCGCTTGGAGGTGAAGAGGAGAATGGCCGCTTCCGCGCTCTATCCATTTGTGCTTCGACGCCGCGGTACTCGCTGTGCATATTCGCGGCGTCTCTTCTTTGCATTTGTAGAAATGAGTAGGCGCTTGGAGGTGGAGAAGAGAATGGCGGCGTCCGCGCTCTATCCATTTGTGCTTCGACGCCGCGGTACTCGCTGTGCACATTCGCGGCGTCTCTTCTTTGCATTTGTAGAAATGAATAGGCGCTTGGAGGTGAAGAAGAGAATGGCGGCGTCCGCGCTCTATCCATTTGTGCTTCGACGCCGCGGTACTCGCTGTGCATATTCACGGCGTCTCTTCATTGCATTTGCAGAAATGAATAGGCGCTTGGAGGTAGAGAAGAGAATGGCGGCGTCCGCGCTCTATCAATTTGTGCTTCGACGCTGCGGTACTCGCTGTGCATATTCGCGGCGTCCCTTCTTTGCATTTGTAGAAATGAATAGGCGCTTGGAGGTGAAGAAGAGAATGGCGGCGTCCGCGCTCTATGCATTTGTGCTTCGACGCCGCGGTACTCGCTGTGCATATTCGCGGCGTCCCTTCTTTGCATTTGTAGAAATGAATAGGCGCTTGGAGGTGAAGAAGAGAATGGCGGCGTCCGCGCTCTATCCATTTGTGCTTCGACGCCGCGCTACTCTCTTTGCATATTCACGGCGTCTCTTCATTGCATTTGTAGAAATGAATAGGAGCTTGGGGGTGGAGAGGAGAATGGCGGCGTCCGCGCTCTATCCATTTGTGCTTCGACGCCGCGGTACTCGCTGTGCATATTCGCGGCGTCTCTTCTTTGCATTTGTAGAAACGAATAGGCGCTTGGAGGTGGAGAAGAGAATGGCCGCGTCCGCGCTCTTTCCATTTGTGCTTCGTCGCCGCGGTACTCTCTGTGCATATTCGCGGCGTCCCTTCTTTGCATTTGTAGAAATGAATAGGCGGTTGGAGGTGGAGAAGAGAATCGCCGCATCCGCGCTCTTTCCATTTGTGCTTCGTCGCCGCGGTACTCGCTGTGCATATTCGCGGCGTCCCTTCTTTGAATTTGTAGAAATGAATAGGCGCTTGGAGGTGAAGAAGAGAATGGCCGCTTCCGCGCTCTTTCCATTTGTGCTTCGACGCCGCGGTACTCGCTGTGCATATTCATGGCGTCTCTTCATGGCATTTGTAGAAATGAATAGGAGCTTGGAGGTGGAGAGGATAATGGCGGCTTCCGCGCTCTATCCATTTGTGCTTCGACGCCGCGGTACTCGCTGTGCAAATTCGCGGCGTCTCTTTTTTGCATTTGTAGAAATGAATAGGCGCTTGGAGGTGAAGAGGAGAATGGCCGCTTCCGCGCTCTATCCATTTGTGCTTCGACGCCGCGGTACTCGCTGTGCATATTCGCGGCGTCTCTTATTTGCATTTGTAGAAATGAATAGGCGCTTGGAGGTGGAGAAAAGAATGACCGCGTCCGCGCTCTTTCCATTTGTGCTTCGTCGCCGCGGTACTCGCTGTGCATATTCGCGGCGTCCCTTCTTTGCATTTGTAGAAATGAATAGGCGCTTGGAGGTCGAGAAGAGAATGGCCGCGTCCGCGCTCTTTCCATTTGTGCTTCGTCGCCGCGGTACTCTCTGTGCATATTCGCGGCGTCCCTTTGCATTTGTAGAAATGAATAGGCGGTTGGAGGTGGAGAAGAGAATGGCCGCGTCCGCGCTCTTTCCATTTGTGCTTCGTCGCCGCGGTACTCGCTGTGCATATTCGCGGCGTCCCTTCTTTGCATTTGCAGAAATGAATAGGCGCTTGGAGGTGAAGAAGAGAATGGCCGCTTCCGCGTTCTTTCCATTTGTGCTTCGATGCCGCGTTGCTCCCTGTGCATATTCGGGGCGTCTCTTCTTTGCATTAGTAGAAATGAATAGGCGGTTGGAGGTGGAGAAGAGAATGGCCGCGTCCGCGCTCTTTCCATTTGTGCTTCGTCGCCACGGTACTCGCTGTGCATATTCGCGGCGTCCCTTCTTTGCATTTGTAGAAATGAATAGGCGCTTGGAGGTGGAGAAGAGAATGGCGGCGTCCGCGTTCTATCCATTTGTGCTTCGACGCCGCGGTACTCGCTGTGCACATTCGCGGTGTCTCTTCTTTGCATTTGTAGAAATGAATAGGCGCTTGGAGGTGAAGAAGACAATGGCCGCGTCCGCGCTCTTTCCATTTGTGCTTAGTCGCCGCGGTACTCGCTGTGCATATTCACGGCGTCTCTTCATTGCATTTGTAGAAATGAATAGGCGCTTGGAGGTGGAGAAGAGAATGGCGGCGTCCGCGCTCTATCCATTTGTACTTCGACGCCGCGGTACTCGCTGTGCACATTCGCGGCGTCTCTTCTTTGCATTTGTAGAAATGAGTAGGCGCTTGGAGGTGGAGAAGAGAATGGCGGCGTCCGCGCTCTATCCATTTGTGCTTCGACGCCGCGGTACTCGCTGTGCACATTCGCGGCGTCTCTTCTTTGCATTTGTAGAAATGAATAGGCGCTTGGAGGTGAAGAAGAGAATGGCGGCGTCCGCGCTCTATCCATTTGTGCTTCGACGCCGCGGTACTCGCTGTGCATATTCACGGCGTCTCTTCATTGCATTTGCAGAAATGAATAGGAGCTTGGAGGTGGAGAGGATAATGGCGGCTTCCGCGCTATATCCATTTGTGCTTCGACGCCGCGGTACTCGCTGTGCAAATTCGCGGCGTCTCTTTTTTGCATTTGTAGAAATGAATAGGCGCTTGGAGGTGAAGAGGAGAATGGCCGCTTCCGCGCTCTATCCATTTGTGCTTCGACGCCGCGGTACTCGCTGTGCATATTCGCGGCGTCTCTTATTTGCATTTGTAGAAATGAATAGGCGCTTGGAGGTGGAGAAAAGAATGACCGCGTCCGCGCTCTTTCCATTTGTGCTTCGTCGCCGCGGTACTCGCTGTGCATATTCGCGGCGTCCCTTCATTGCATTTGTAGAAATGAATAGGCACTTGGAGGTCGAGAAGAGAATGGCCGCGTCCGCGCTCTTTCCATTTGTGCTTCGTCGCCGCGGTACTCTCTGTGCATATTCGCGGCGTCCCTTTGCATTTGTAGAAATGAATAGGCAGTTGGAGGTGGAGAAGAGAATGGCCGCGTCCGCGCTCTTTCCATTTGTGCTTCGTCGCCGCGGTACTCGCTGTGCATATTCGCGGCGTCCCTTCTTTGCATTTGCAGAAATGAATAGGCGCTTGGAGGTGAAGAAGAGAATGGCCGCTTCCGCGTTCTTTCCATTTGTGCTTCGATGCCGCGTTGCTCCCTGTGCATATTCGGGGCGTCTCTTCTTTGCATTTGTAGAAATGAATAGGCGGTTGGAGGTGGAGAAGAGAATGGCCGCGTCCGCGCTCTTTCCATTTGTGCTTCGTCGCCACGGTACTCGCTGTGCATATTCGCGGCGTCCCTTCTTTGCATTTGTAGAAATGAATAGGCGCTTGGAGGTGGAGAAGAGAATGGCGGCGTCCGCGTTCTATCCATTTGTGCTTCGACGCCGCGGTACTCGCTGTGCACATTCGCGGCGTCTCTTCTTTGCATTTGTAGAAATGAATAGGCGCTTGGAGGTGAAGAAGACAATGGCCGCGTCCGCGCTCTTTCCATTTGTGCTTAGTCGCCGCGGTACTCGCTGTGCATATTCACGGCGTCTCTTCATTGCATTTGTAGAAATGAATAGGCGCTTGGAGGTGGAGAAGAGAATGGCGGCGTCCGCGCTCTATCCATTTGTGCTTCGACGCCGCGGTACTCGCTGTGCACATTCGCGGCGTCTCTTCTTTGCATTTGTAGAAATGAGTAGGCGCTTGGAGGTGGAGAAGAGAATGGCGGCGTCCGCGCTCTATCCATTTGTGCTTCGACGCCGCGGTACTCGCTGTGCACATTCGCGGCGTCTCTTCTTTGCATTTGTAGAAATGAATAGGCGCTTCGAGGTGAAGAAGAGAATGGCGGCGTCCGCGCTCTATCCATTTGTGCTTCGACGCCGCGGTACTCGCTGTGCATATTCACGGCGTCTCTTCATTGCATTTGCAGAAATGAATAGGCGCTTGGAGGTGGAGAAGAGAATGGCCGCGTCCGCGCTCTTTCCATTTGTGCTTCGTCGCCGCGGTACTCTCTGTGCATATTCGCGGCGTCCCTTCTTTGCATTTGTAGAAATGAATAGGCGGTTGGAGGTGGAGAAGAGAATCGCCGCATCCGCGCTCTTTCCATTTGTGCTGCGTCGCCGCGGTACTCGCTGTGCACATTCGCGGCGTCTCTTCTTTGCATTTGTAGAAATGAATAGGCGCTTGGAGGTGAAGAAGAGAATGGCGGCGTCCGCGCTCTATCCATTTGTGCTTCGACGCCGCGGTACTCGCTGTGCATATTCACGGCGTCTCTTCATTGCATTTGCAGAAATGAATAGGCGCTTGGAGGTAGAGAAGAGAATGGCGGCGTCCGCGCTCTATTAATTTGTGCTTCGACCCCGCGGTACTCGCTGTGCATATTCGCGGCGTCCCTTCTTTGCATTTGTAGAAATGAATAGGCGCTTGGAGGTGGAGAAGAGAATGGCCGCGTCCGCGCTCTTTCCATTTGTGCTTCGTCGCCGCGGTACTCTCTGTGCATATTCGCGGCGTCCCTTCTTTGCATTTGTAGAAATGAATAGGCGGTTGGAGGTGGAGAAGAGAATCGCCGCATCCGCGCTCTTTCCATTTGTGCTTCGTCGCCGCGGTACTCGCTGTGCATATTCGCGGCGTCCCTTCTTTGAATTTGTAGAAATGAATAGGCGCTTGGAGGTGAAGAAGAGAATGGCCGCTTCCGCGCTCTTTCCATTTGTGCTTCGACGCCGCGGTACTCGCTGTGCATATTCACGGCGTCTCTTCATGGCATTTGTAGAAATGAATAGGAGCTTGGAGGTGGAGAGGATAATGGCGGCTTCCGCGCTCTATCCATTTGTGCTTCGACGCCGCGGTACTCGCTGTGCAAATTCGCGGCGTCTCTTTTTTGCATTTGTAGAAATGAATAGGCGCTTGGAGGTGAAGAGGAGAATGGCCGCTTCCGCGCTCTATCCATTTGTGCTTCGACGCCGCGGTACTCGCTGTGCATATTCGCGGCATCTCTTATTTGCATTTGTAGAAATGAATAGGCGCTTGGAGGTGGAGAAAAGAATGACCGCGTCCGCGCTCTTTCCATTTGTGCTTCGTCGCCGCGGTACTCGCTGTGCATATTCGCGGCGTCCCTTCTTTGCATTTGTAGAAATGAATAGGCGCTTGGAGGTCGAGAAGAGAATGGCCGCGTCCGCGCTCTTTCCATTTGTGCTTCGTCGCCGCGGTACTCTCTGTGCATATTCGCGGCGTCCCTTTGCATTTGTAGAAATGAATAGGCGGTTGGAGGTGGAGAAGAGAATGGCCGCGTCCGCGCTCTTTCCATTTGTGCTTCGTCGCCGCGGTACTCGCTGTGCATATTCGCGGCGTCCCTTCTTTGCATTTGCAGAAATGAATAGGCGCTTGGAGGTGAAGAAGAGAATGGCCGCTTCCGCGTTCTTTCCATTTGTGCTTCGATGCCGCGTTGCTCCCTGTGCATATTCGGGGCGTCTCTTCTTTGCATTAGTAGAAATGAATAGGCGGTTGGAGGTGGAGAAGAGAATGGCCGCGTCCGCGCTCTTTCCATTTGTGCTTCGTCGCCACGGTACTCGCTGTGCATATTCGCGGCGTCCCTTCTTTGCATTTGTAGAAATGAATAGGCGCTTGGAGGTGGAGAAGAGAATGGCGGCGTCCGCGTTCTATCCATTTGTGCTTCGACGCCGCGGTACTCGCTGTGCACATTCGCGGCGTCTCTTCTTTGCATTTGTAGAAATGAATAGGCGCTTGGAGGTGAAGAAGACAATGGCCGCGTCCGCGCTCTTTCCATTTGTGCTTAGTCGCCGCGGTACTCGCTGTGCATATTCACGGCGTCTCTTCATTGCATTTGTAGAAATGAATAGGCGGTTGGAGGTGGAGAAGAGAATGGCCGCGTCCGCGCTCTTTCCATTTGTGCTTCGTCGCCGCGGTACTCGCTGTGCATATTCACGGCGTCTCTTCATTGCATTTGCAGAAATGAATAGGAGCTTGGAGGTGGAGAGGATAATGGCGGCTTCCGCGCTCTATCCATTTGTGCTTCGACGCCGCGGTACTCGCTGTGCAAATTCGCGGCGTCTCTTTTTTGCATTTGTAGAAATGAATAGGCGCTTGGAGGTGAAGAGGAGAATGGCCGCTTCCGCGCTCTATCCATTTGTGCTTCGACGCCGCGGTACTCGCTGTGCATATTCGCGGCGTCTCTTATTTGCATTTGTAGAAATGAATAGGCGCTTGGAGGTGGAGAAAAGAATGACCGCGTCCGCGCTCTTTCCATTTGTGCTTCGTCGCCGCGGTACTCGCTGTGCATATTCGCGGCGTCCCTTCTTTGCATTTGTAGAAATGAATAGGCGCTTGGAGGTCGAGAAGAGAATGGCCGCGTCCGCGCTCTTTCCATTTGTGCTTCGTCGCCGCGGTACTCTCTGTGCATATTCGCGGCGTCCCTTTGCATTTGTAGAAATGAATAGGCAGTTGGAGGTGGAGAAGAGAATGGCCGCGTCCGCGCTCTTTCCATTTGTGCTTCGTCGCCGCGGTACTCGCTGTGCATATTCGCGGCGTCCCTTCTTTGCATTTGCAGAAATGAATAGGCGCTTGGAGGTGAAGAAGAGAATGGCCGCTTCCGCGTTCTTTCCATTTGTGCTTCGATGCCGCGTTGCTCCCTGTGCATATTCGGGGCGTCTCTTCTTTGCATTTGTAGAAATGAATAGGCGGTTGGAGGTGGAGAAGAGAATGGCCGCGTCCGCGCTCTTTCCATTTGTGCTTCGTCGCCACGGTACTCGCTGTGCATATTCGCGGCGTCCCTTCTTTGCATTTGTAGAAATGAATAGGCGCTTGGAGGTGGAGAAGAGAATGGCGGCGTCCGCGTTCTATCCATTTGTGCTTCGACGCCGCGGTACTCGCTGTGCACATTCGCGGCGTCTCTTCTTTGCATTTGTAGAAATGAATAGGCGCTTGGAGGTGAAGAAGACAATGGCCGCGTCCGCGCTCTTTCCATTTGTGCTTAGTCGCCGCGGTACTCGCTGTGCATATTCACGGCGTCTCTTCATTGCATTTGTAGAAATGAATAGGCGCTTGGAGGTGGAGAAGAGAATGGCGGCGTCCGCGCTCTATCCATTTGTGCTTCGACGCCGCGGTACTCGCTGTGCACATTCGCGGCGTCTCTTCTTTGCATTTGTAGAAATGAGTAGGCGCTTGGAGGTGGAGAAGAGAATGGCGGCGTCCGCGCTCTATCCATTTGTGCTTCGACGCCGCGGTACTCGCTGTGCACATTCGCGGCGTCTCTTCTTTGCATTTGTAGAAATGAATAGGCGCTTGGAGGTGAAGAAGAGAATGGCGGCGTCCGCGCTCTATCCATTTGTGCTTCGACGCCGCGGTACTCGCTGTGCATATTCACGGCGTCTCTTCATTGCATTTGCAGAAATGAATAGGCGCTTGGAGGTAGAGAAGAGAATGGCGGCGTCCGCGCTCTATCAATTTGTGCTTCGACGCTGCGGTACTCGCTGTGCATATTCGCGGCGTCCCTTCTTTGCATTTGTAGAAATGAATAGGCGCTTGGAGGTGAAGAAGAGAATGGCGGCGTCCGCGCTCTATGCATTTGTGCTGCGACGCCGCGGTACTCGCTGTGCATATTCGCGGCGTCCCTTCTTTGCATTTGTAGAAATGAATAGGCGCTTGGAGGTGAAGAAGAGAATGGCGGCGTCCGCGCTCTATCCATTTGTGCTTCGACGCCGCGCTACTCTCTTTGCATATTCACGGCGTCTCTTCATTGCATTTGTAGAAATGAATAGGAGCTTGGGGGTGGAGAGGAGAATGGCGGCGTCCGCGCTCTATCCATTTGTGCTTCGACGCCGCGGTACTCGCTGTGCATATTCGCGGCGTCTCTTCTTTGCATTTGTAGAAACGAATAGGCGCTTGGAGGTGGAGAAGAGAATGGCCGCGTCCGCGCTCTTTCCATTTGTGCTTCGTCGCCGCGGTACTCTCTGTGCATATTCGCGGCATCCCTTCTGTGCATTTGTAGAAATGAATAGGCGGTTGGAGGTGGAGAAGAGAATCGCCGCATCCGCGCTCTTTCCATTTGTGCTGCGTCGCCGCGGTACTCGCTGTGCACATTCGCGGCGTCTCTTCTTTGCATTTGTAGAAATGAATAGGCGCTTGGAGGTGAAGAAGAGAATGGCGGCGTCCGCGCTCTATCCATTTGTGCTTCGACGCCGCGGTACTCGCTGTGCATATTCACGGCGTCTCTTCATTGCATTTGCAGAAATGAATAGGCGCTTGGAGGTAGAGAAGAGAATGGCGGCGTCCGCGCTCTATTAATTTGTGCTTCGACCCCGCGGTACTCGCTGTGCATATTCGCGGCGTCCCTTCTTTGCATTTGTAGAAATGAATAGGCGCTTGGAGGTGAAGAAGAGAATGGCGGCGTCCGCGCTCTATCCATTTGTGCTTCGACGCCGCGGTACTCGCTGTGCATATTCGCGGCGTCCCTTCTTTGCATTTGTAGAAATGAATAGGCGGTTGGAGGTGAAGAAGAGAATGGCGGCGTCCGCGCTCTATCCATTTGTGCTTCGACGCCGCGCTACTCTCTGTGCATATTCACGCCATCTCTTCATTGCATTTGTAGAAATGAATAGGAGCTTGGGGGTGGAGAGGAGAATGGCGGCGTCCGCGCTCTATCCATTTGTGCTTCGACGCCGCGGTACTCGCTGTGCATATTCGCGGCGTCTCTTCTTTGCATTTGTAGAAACGAATAGGCGGTTGGAGGTGGAGAAGGGAATCGCCGCTTCCGCGCTCTTTCCATTTGTGCTTCGACGCCGCGTTGCTCCCTGTGCATATTCGGGGCGTCTCTTCTTCGCATTTGTAGAAATGAATAGGCGGTTGGAGGTGGAGAAGAGAATGGCCGCGTCCGCGCTCTTTCCATTTGTGCTTCGCCGCCGCGGTACTCGCTGTGCATATTCGCGGCGTCTCTTCTTTGCATTTGTAGAAATGAATAGGCGCTTGGAGGTGGAGAAAAGAATGACCGCGTCCGCGCTCTTTCCATTTGTGCTTCGTCGCCGCGGTACTCGCTGTGCATATTCGCGGCGTCCCTTCTTTGCATTTGTAGAAATGAATAGGCGCTTGGAGGTGGAGAAGAGAATGGCCGCGTCCGCGCTCTTTCCATTTGTGCTTCGTCGCCGCGGTACTCTCTGTGCATATTCGCGGCGTCCCTTCTTTGCATTTGTTGAAATGAATAGGCGGTTGGAGGTGGAGAAGAGAATGGCCGCGTCCGCGCTCTTTCCATTTGTGCTTCGTCGCCGCGGTACTCGCTGTGCATATTCGCGGCGTCCCTTCTTTGCATTTGTAGAAATGAATAGGCGCTTGGAGGTGAAGAAGAGAATGGCCGCTTCTGCGCTCTTTCCATTTGTGCTTCGATGCCGCGTTGCTCCCTGTGCATATTCGGGGCGTCTCTTCTTTGCATTTGTAGAAATGAATAGGCGGTTGGAGGTGGAGAAGAGAATGGCCGCGTCCGCGCTCTTTCCATTTGTGCTTCGTCGCCACGGTACTCGCTGTGCATATTCGCGGCGTCCCTTCTTTGCATTTGTAGAAATGAATAGGCGCTTGGAGGTGGAGAAGAGAATGGCGGCGTCCGCGCTCTATCCATTTGTGCTTCGACGCCGCGGTACTCGCTGTGCACATTCGCGGCGTCTCTTCTTTGCATTTGTAGAAATGAATAGGCGCTTGGAGGTGAAGAAGAGAATGGCCCCGTCCGCGCTCTTTCCATTTGTGCTTAGTCGCCGCAGTACTCGCTGTGCATATTCACGGCGTCTCTTCATTGCATTTGTAGAAATGAATAGGCGGTTGGAGGTGGAGAAGAGAATGGCGGCGTCCGCGCTCTATCCATTTGTGCTTCGACGCCGCGGTACTCGCTGTGCATATTCGCGGCGTCTCTTCATCGCATTTGTAGAAATGAATAGGCGCTTGTAGGTGGAGAAGAGAATAGCGGCGTCCGCGCTCTATCCATTTGTGCCTCGACGCTGCGGTACTCGCTGTGCACATTCGCGGCGTCTCTTCTTTGCATTTGTAGAAATGAATAGGCGCTTGTAGGTGGAGAAGAGAATGGCGGCGTCCGCGCTCTATCCATTTGTGCTTCGACGCCGCGGTACTCGCTGTGTACATTCGCGGCGTCTCTTCTTTGCATTTGTAGAAATGAATAGGCGCTTGGAGGTGAAGAAGAGAATGGCGGCGTCCGCGCTCTATCCATTTGTGCTTCGACGCCGCAGTACTCGCTGTGCATATTCACGGCGTCTCTTCATTGCATTTGCAGAAATGAATAGGCGCTTGGAGGTAGAGAAGAGAATGGCGGCGTCCGCGCTCTATCAATTTGTGCTTCGACGCCGCGGTACTCGCTGTGCATATTCGCGGCGTCCCTTCTTTGCATTTGTAGAAATGAATAGGCGCTTGGAGGTGAAGAACAGAATGGCGGCGTCCGCGCTACATCCATTTGTGCTTCGACGCCGCGGTACTCGCTGTGCATATTCGCGGCGTCCCTTCTTTGCATTTGTAGAAATGAATAGGCGCTTGGAGGTGAAGAAGAGAATGGCGGCGTCGGCGCTCTATCCATTTGTGCTTCGACGCCGCGCTACTCGCTGTGCATATTCGCGGCGTCTCTTCTTTGCATTTGTAGAAACTAATAGGCGCTTGGAGGTGGAGAAGAGAATGGCCGCGTCCGCGCTCTTTCCATTTGTGCTTCGTGGCCGCGGTACTCTCTGTGCATATTCGCGGCGTCCCTTCTTTGCATTTGTAGAAATGAATAGGCGGTTGGAGGTGGAGAAGAGAATCGCCGCATCCGCGCTCTTTCCATTGTCCTTCGTCGCCGCGGTACTCGCTGTGCATATTCGCGGCGTCCCTTCTTTGAATTTGTAGAAATGAATAGGCGCTTGGAGGTGAAGAAGAGAATGGCCGCTTCCGCGCTCTTTCCATTTGTGCTTCGACGCCGCGTTGCTCCCTGTGCATATTCGGGGCGTCTCTTCTTTGCATTTGTAGAAATGAATAGGCGGTTGGAGGTGGAGAAGAGAATGGCCGCGTCCGCGCTCTTTCCATTTGTGCTTCGCCGCCGCGGTACTCGCTGTGCATATTCGCGGCGTCTCTTCTTTGCATTTGTAGAAATGAATAGGCGCTTGGAGGTGGAGAAAAGAATGACCGCGTCCGCGCTCTTTCCATTTGTGCTTCGTCGCCGCGGTACTCGCTGTGCATATTCGCGGCGTCCCTTCTTTGCATTTGTAGAAATGAGTAGGCGCTTGGAGGTGGAGAAGAGAATGGCCGCGTCCACGTTCTTTCCATTTGTGCTTCGTCGCCGCGGTACTCTCTGTGCATATTCGCGGCGTCCCTTCTTTGCATTTGTAGAAATGAATAGGCGGTTGGAGGTGGAGAAGAGAATGGCCGCGTCCGCGCTCTTTCCATTTGTGCTTCGTCGCCGCGGTACTCGCTGTGCATATTCGCGGCGTCCCTTCTTTGCATTTGTAGAAATGAATAGGCGCTTGGAGGTGAAGAAGAGAATGGCCGCTTCCGCGCTCTTTCCATTTGTGCTTCGATGCCGCGTTGCTCCCTGTGCATATTCAGGGCGTCTCTTCTTTGCATTTGTAGAAATGAATAGGCGGTTGGAGGTGGAGAAGAGAATGGCCGCGTCCGCGCTCTTTCCATTTGTGCTTCGTCGCCACGGTACTCGCTGTGCATATTCGCGGCGTCCCTTCTTTGCATTTGTAGAAATGAATAGGCGCTTGGAGGTGAAGAAGAGAATGGCGGCGTCCGCGCTCTATCCATTTGTGCTTCGACGCCGCGGTACTCGCTGTGCATATTCGCGGCGTCCCTTCTTTGCATTTGTAGAAATGAATAGGCGCTTGGAGGTGAAGAAGAGAATGGCGGCGTCCGCGCTCTATCCATTTGTGCTTCGACGCCGCGGTACTCGCTGTGCATATTCGCGGCGTCTCTTCTTTGCGTTTGTAGAAATGAATAGGCGCTTGGAGGTGGAGAAAAGAATGACCGCGTCCGCGCTCTTTCCATTTGTGCTTCGTCGCCACGGTACTCGCTGTGCATATTCGCGGCGTCCCTTCTTTGCAATTTGTAGAAATGAATAGGCGCTTGGAGGTGGAGAAGAGAATGGCGGCGTCCGCGTTCTATCCATTTGTGCTTCGACGCCGCGGTACTCGCTGTGCACATTCGCGGCGTCTCTTCTTTGCATTTGTAGAAATGAATAGGCGCTTGGAGGTGAAGAAGAGAATGGCCGCGTCCGCGCTCTTTCCATTTGTGCTTCGTTGCCACGGTACTCGCTGTGCATATTTGCGGCGTCCCTTCTTTGCATTTGTAGAAATGAATAGGCGCTTGGAGGTGGAGAAGAGAATGGCGGCGTCCGCGTCCTATCCATTTGTGCTTCGACGCCGCGGTTCTCGCTGTGCACATTCGCGGCGTCTCTTCTTTGCATTTGTAGAAATGAATAGGCGCTTGGAGGTGAAGAAGAGAATGGCCGCGTCCGCGCTCTTTCCATTTGTGCTTAGTCGCCGCAGTACTCGCTGTGCATATTCACGGCGTCTCTTCATTGCATTTGTAGAAATGAATAGGCGCTTGGAGGTGAAGAAGAGAATGGCGGCGTCCGCGCTCTATCCATTTGTGCTTCGATGCCGCGGTACTCGCTGTGCATATTCACGGCGTCTCTTCATTGCATTTGTAGAAATGAATAGGCGCTTGGAGGTGGAGAAGAGAATGGCGGCGTCCGCGTTCTATCCATTTGTGCTTCGACGCCGCGGTACTCGCTGTGCACATTCGCGGCGTCTCTTTGCAGTTGTAGAAATGAATAGGCGCTTGTAGGTGGAAAAGAGAATGGCGGCGTCCGCGCTCTATCCATTTGTGCTTCGACGCCGCGGTACTCGCTGTGCATATTCACGGCGTCTCTTCATTGCATTTGTAGAAATGAATAGGCTCTTGGAGGTGAAGAAGAGAATGGCGGCGTCCGCGCTCTATCCATTTGTGCCTCGACGCTGCGGTACTCGCTGTGCACATTCGCGGCGTCTCTTCTTTGCATTTGTAGAAATGAATAGGCGCTTGTAGGTGGAGAAGAGAATGGCGGCGTCCGCGCTCTATCCATTTGTGCTTCGACGCCGCGGTACTCGCTGTGCACATTCGCGGCGTCTCTTCTTTGCATTTGTAGAAATGAATAGGCGCTTGGAGGTGGAGAAGAGAATGGCGGCGTCCGCGCTCCTTCCATTTGTGCTTCGTCGCCGCGGTACTCGCTGTGCATATTCGCGGCGTCCCTTCTTTGCATTTGTAGAAATGAATAGGCGCTTGGAGGTGGAGAAGAGAATGGCGGCGTCCGCGCTCTATCCATTTGTGCTTCGACGCCGCGGTACTCGCTGTGGACATTCGCGGCGTCTCTTCTTTGCATTTGTAGAAATGAATAGGCGCTTGGAGGTGAAGAAGAGAATGGCGGCGTCCGCGCTCTATCCATTTGTGCTTCGACGCCGCGGTACTCGCTGTGCATATTCACGGCGTCTCTTCATTGCATTCGTAGAAATGAATAGGCTCTTGGAGGTGAAGAAGAGAATGGCGGCGTCCGCGCTCTATCCATTTGTGCCTCGACGCTGCGGTACTCGCTGTGCACATTCGTGGCGTCTCTTCTTTGCATTTGTAGAAATGAATAGGCGCTTGGAGGTGAAGAGGAGAATGGCCGCTTCCGCGCTCTTTCCATTTGTGCTTCGTCGCCGCGGTACTCTCTGTGCATATTCGCGGCGTCCCTTCTTTGCATTTGTAGAAATGAATAGGCGGTTGGAGGTGGAGAAGAGAATGGCCGCGTTCGCGCTCTTTCCATTTGTGCTTCGTCGCCGCGGTACTCGCTGTGCATATTCGCGGCGTCCCTTCTTTGCATTTGTAGAAATGAATAGGCGCTTGGAGGTGGAGAAAAGAATGGCCGCGTCCGCGCTCTTTCCATTTGTTCTTCGTCGCCACGGTACTCGCTGTGCATATTCGCGGCGTCCCTTCTTTGCATTTGTAGAAATGAATAGGCGCTTGGAGGTGGAGAAGAGAATGGCGGCGTCCGCGTTCTATTCATTTGTGCTTCGACGCCGCGGTACTCGCTGTGCACATTCGCGGCGTCTCTTCTTTGCATTTGTAGAAATGAATAGGCGCTTGGAGGTGAAGAAGAGAATGGCCGCGTCCGCGCTCTTTCCATTTGTGCTTAGTCGCCGCGGTACTCGCTGTGCATATTCACGGCGTCTCTTCATTGCATTTGTAGAAATGAATAGGCGCTTGGAGGTGGAGAAGAGAATGGCGGCGTCCGCGCTCTATCCATTTGTGCTTCGACGCCGCGGTACTCGCTGTGCACATTCGCGGCGTCTCTTCTTTGCATTTGTAGAAATGAATAGGCGCTTGTAGGTGGAGAAGAGAATGGCGGCGTCCGCGCTCTATCCATTTGTGCTTCGACACCGCGGTACTCGCTGTGCACATTCGCGGCGTCTCTTCTTTGCATTTGTAGAAATGAATAGGCGCTTGGAGGTGAAGAAGAGAATGGCGGCGTCCGCGCTCTTTCCATTTGTGCTTCGACCCCGCGGTACTCGCTGTGCATATTCGCGGCGTCCCTTCATTGCAGTTGCAGAAATGAATAGGCGCTTGGAGGTAGAGAAGAGAATGGCGGCGTCCGCGCTCTATCCATTTGTGCTTCGACGCCGCGGTACTCGCTGTGCATATTCGCGGCGTCCCTTCTTTGCATTTGTTGAAATGAATAGGCGCTTGGAGGGGAAGAAGAGAATGGCGGCGTCCGCGCTCTATCCATTTGTGCTTCGATGCCGCGGTACTCGCTGTGCATATTCACAGCGTCTCTTCATTGCATTTGTAGAAATGAATAGGAGCTTGGAGGTGGAGAGGAGAATGGCGGCGTCCGCGCTCTATCCATTTGTGCTTCGACGCCTCGGTACTCGCTGTGCAAATTCGCGGCGTCTCTTCTTTGCATTTGTAGAAATGAATAGGCGCTTGGAGGTGAAGAGGAGAATGGCCGCTTCCGCGCTCTATCCATTTGTGCTTCGACGCCGCGGTACTCGCTGTGCATATTCGCGGCGTCTCTTCTTTGCATTTGTAGAAATGAGTAGGCGCTTGGAGGTGGAGAAGAGAATGGCGGCGTCCGCGCTCTATCCATTTGTGCTTCGACGCCGCGGTACTCGCTGTGCACATTCGCGGCGTCTCTTCTTTGCATTTGTAGAAATGAATAGGCGCTTGGAGGTGAAGAAGAGAATGGCGGCGTCCGCGCTCTATCCATTTGTGCTTCGACGCCGCGGTACTCGCTGTGCATATTCACGGCGTCTCTTCATTGCATTTGCAGAAATGAATAGGCGCTTGGAGGTAGAGAAGAGAATGGCGGCGTCCGCGCTCTATCAATTTGTGCTTCGACGCTGCGGTACTCGCTGTGCATATTCGCGGCGTCCCTTCTCTGCATTTGTAAAAATGAATAGGCGCTTGGAGGTGAAGAAGAGAATGGCGGCGTCCGCGCTCTATGCATTTGTGCTTCGACGCCGCGGTACTCGCTGTGCATATTCGCGGCGTCCCTTCTTTGCATTTCTAGAAATGAATAGGCGCTTGGAGGTGAAGAAGAGAATGGCGGCGTCCGCGCTCTATCCATTTGTGCTTCGACGCCGCGCTACTCTCTTTGCATATTCACGGCGTCTCTTCATTGCATTTGTAGAAATGAATAGGAGCTTGGGGGTGGAGAGGAGAATGGCGCCGTCCGCGCTCTATCCATTTGTGCTTCGACGCCGCGGTACTCGCTGTGCATATTCGCGGCGTCTCTTCTTTGCATTTGTAGAAACGAATAGGCGCTTGGAGGTGGAGAAGAGAATGGCCGCGTCCGCGCTCTTTCCATTTGTGCTTCGTCGCCGCGGTACTCTCTGTGCATATTCGCGGCGTCCCTTCTTTGCATTTGTAGAAATGAATAGGCGGTTGGAGGTGGAGAAGAGAATCGCCGCATCCGCGCTCTTTCCATTTGTGCTTCGTCGCCGCGGTACTCGCTGTGCATATTCGCGGCGTCCCTTCTTTGAATTTGTAGAAATGAATAGGCGCTTGGAGGTGAAGAAGAGAATGGCCGCTTCCGCGCTCTTTCCATTTGTGCTTCGACGCCGCGGTACTCGCTGTGCATATTCACGGCGTCTCTTCATGGCATTTGTAGAAATGAATAGGAGCTTGGAGGTGGAGAGGAGAATGGCGGCGTCCGCGCTGTATCCATTTGTGCTTCGACGCCGCGGTACTCGCTGTGCAAATTCGCGGCGTCTCTTTTTTGCATTTGTAGAAATGAATAGGCGCTTGGAGGTGAAGAGGAGAATGGCCGCTTCCGCGCTCTATCCATTTGTGCTTCGACGCCGCGGTACTCGCTGTGCATATTCGCGGCGTCTCTTCTTTGCATTTGTAGAAATGAGTAGGCGCTTGGAGGTGGAGAAGAGAATGGCGGCGTCCGCGCTCTATCCATTTGTGCTTCGACGCCGCGGTACTCGCTGTGCACATTCGCGGCGTCTCTTCTTTGCATTTGTAGAAATGAATAGGCGCTTGGAGGTGAAGAAGAGAATGGCGGCGTCCGCGCTCTATCCATTTGTGCTTCGACGCCGCGGTACTCGCTGTGCATATTCACGGCGTCTCTTCATTGCATTTGCAGAAATGAATAGGCGCTTGGAGGTAGAGAAGAGAATGGCGGCGTCCGCGCTCTATCAATTTGTGCTTCGACGCTGCGGTACTCGCTGTGCATATTCGCGGCGTCCCTTCTTTGCATTTGTAGAAATGAATAGGCGCTTGGAGGTGAAGAAGAGAATGGCGGCGTCCGCGCTCTATGCATTTGTGCTTCGACGCCGCGGTACTCGCTGTGCATATTCGCGGCGTCCCTTCTTTGCATTTGTAGAAATGAATAGGCGCTTGGAGGTGAAGAAGAGAATGGCGGCGTCCGCGCTCTATCCATTTGTGCTTCGACGCCGCGCTACTCTCTTTGCATATTCACGGCGTCTCTTCATTGCATTTGTAGAAATGAATAGGAGCTTGGGGGTGGAGAGGAGAATGGCGGCGTCCGCGCTCTATCCATTTGTGCTTCGACGCCGCGGTACTCGCTGTGCATATTCGCGGCGTCTCTTCTTTGCATTTGTAGAAACGAATAGGCGCTTGGAGGTGGAGAAGAGAATGGCCGCGTCCGCGCTCTTTCCATTTGTGCTTCGTCGCCGCGGTACTCTCTGTGCATATTCGCGGCGTCCCTTCTTTGCATTTGTAGAAATGAATAGGCGGTTGGAGGTGGAGAAGAGAATCGCCGCATCCGCGCTCTTTCCATTTGTGCTTCGTCGCCGCGGTACTCGCTGTGCATATTCGCGGCGTCCCTTCTTTGAATTTGTAGAAATGAATAGGCGCTTGGAGGTGAAGAAGAGAATGGCCGCTTCCGCGCTCTTTCCATTTGTGCTTCGACGCCGCGGTACTCGCTGTGCATATTCATGGCGTCTCTTCATGGCATTTGTAGAAATGAATAGGAGCTTGGAGGTGGAGAGGATAATGGCGGCTTCCGCGCTCTATCCATTTGTGCTTCGACGCCGCGGTACTCGCTGTGCAAATTCGCGGCGTCTCTTTTTTGCATTTGTAGAAATGAATAGGCGCTTGGAGGTGAAGAGGAGAATGGCCGCTTCCGCGCTCTATCCATTTGTGCTTCGACGCCGCGGTACTCGCTGTGCATATTCGCGGCGTCTCTTATTTGCATTTGTAGAAATGAATAGGCGCTTGGAGGTGGAGAAAAGAATGACCGCGTCCGCGCTCTTTCCATTTGTGCTTCGTCGCCGCGGTACTCGCTGTGCATATTCGCGGCGTCCCTTCTTTGCATTTGTAGAAATGAATAGGCGCTTGGAGGTCGAGAAGAGAATGGCCGCGTCCGCGCTCTTTCCATTTGTGCTTCGTCGCCGCGGTACTCTCTGTGCATATTCGCGGCGTCCCTTTGCATTTGTAGAAATGAATAGGCGGTTGGAGGTGGAGAAGAGAATGGCCGCGTCCGCGCTCTTTCCATTTGTGCTTCGTCGCCGCGGTACTCGCTGTGCATATTCGCGGCGTCCCTTCTTTGCATTTGCAGAAATGAATAGGCGCTTGGAGGTGAAGAAGAGAATGGCCGCTTCCGCGTTCTTTCCATTTGTGCTTCGATGCCGCGTTGCTCCCTGTGCATATTCGGGGCGTCTCTTCTTTGCATTAGTAGAAATGAATAGGCGGTTGGAGGTGGAGAAGAGAATGGCCGCGTCCGCGCTCTTTCCATTTGTGCTTCGTCGCCACGGTACTCGCTGTGCATATTCGCGGCGTCCCTTCTTTGCATTTGTAGAAATGAATAGGCGCTTGGAGGTGGAGAAGAGAATGGCGGCGTCCGCGTTCTATCCATTTGTGCTTCGACGCCGCGGTACTCGCTGTGCACATTCGCGGTGTCTCTTCTTTGCATTTGTAGAAATGAATAGGCGCTTGGAGGTGAAGAAGACAATGGCCGCGTCCGCGCTCTTTCCATTTGTGCTTAGTCGCCGCGGTACTCGCTGTGCATATTCACGGCGTCTCTTCATTGCATTTGTAGAAATGAATAGGCGCTTGGAGGTGGAGAAGAGAATGGCGGCGTCCGCGCTCTATCCATTTGTACTTCGACGCCGCGGTACTCGCTGTGCACATTCGCGGCGTCTCTTCTTTGCATTTGTAGAAATGAGTAGGCGCTTGGAGGTGGAGAAGAGAATGGCGGCGTCCGCGCTCTATCCATTTGTGCTTCGACGCCGCGGTACTCGCTGTGCACATTCGCGGCGTCTCTTCTTTGCATTTGTAGAAATGAATAGGCGCTTGGAGGTGAAGAAGAGAATGGCGGCGTCCGCGCTCTATCCATTTGTGCTTCGACGCCGCGGTACTCGCTGTGCATATTCACGGCGTCTCTTCATTGCATTTGCAGAAATGAATAGGAGCTTGGAGGTGGAGAGGATAATGGCGGCTTCCGCGCTCTATCCATTTGTGCTTCGACGCCGCGGTACTCGCTGTGCAAATTCGCGGCGTCTCTTTTTTGCATTTGTAGAAATGAATAGGCGCTTGGAGGTGAAGAGGAGAATGGCCGCTTCCGCGCTCTATCCATTTGTGCTTCGACGCCGCGGTACTCGCTGTGCATATTCGCGGCGTCTCTTATTTGCATTTGTAGAAATGAATAGGCGCTTGGAGGTGGAGAAAAGAATGACCGCGTCCGCGCTCTTTCCATTTGTGCTTCGTCGCCGCGGTACTCGCTGTGCATATTCGCGGCGTCCCTTCTTTGCATTTGTAGAAATGAATAGGCACTTGGAGGTCGAGAAGAGAATGGCCGCGTCCGCGCTCTTTCCATTTGTGCTTCGTCGCCGCGGTACTCTCTGTGCATATTCGCGGCGTCCCTTTGCATTTGTAGAAATGAATAGGCAGTTGGAGGTGGAGAAGAGAATGGCCGCGTCCGCGCTCTTTCCATTTGTGCTTCGTCGCCGCGGTACTCGCTGTGCATATTCGCGGCGTCCCTTCTTTGCATTTGCAGAAATGAATAGGCGCTTGGAGGTGAAGAAGAGAATGGCCGCTTCCGCGTTCTTTCCATTTGTGCTTCGATGCCGCGTTGCTCCCTGTGCATATTCGGGGCGTCTCTTCTTTGCATTTGTAGAAATGAATAGGCGGTTGGAGGTGGAGAAGAGAATGGCCGCGTCCGCGCTCTTTCCATTTGTGCTTCGTCGCCACGGTACTCGCTGTGCATATTCGCGGCGTCCCTTCTTTGCATTTGTAGAAATGAATAGGCGCTTGGAGGTGGAGAAGAGAATGGCGGCGTCCGCGTTCTATCCATTTGTGCTTCGACGCCGCGGTACTCGCTGTGCACATTCGCGGCGTCTCTTCTTTGCATTTGTAGAAATGAATAGGCGCTTGGAGGTGAAGAAGACAATGGCCGCGTCCGCGCTCTTTCCATTTGTGCTTAGTCGCCGCGGTACTCGCTGTGCATATTCACGGCGTCTCTTCATTGCATTTGTAGAAATGAATAGGCGCTTGGAGGTGGAGAAGAGAATGGCGGCGTCCGCGCTCTATCCATTTGTGCTTCGACGCCGCGGTACTCGCTGTGCACATTCGCGGCGTCTCTTCTTTGCATTTGTAGAAATGAGTAGGCGCTTGGAGGTGGAGAAGAGAATGGCGGCGTCCGCGCTCTATCCATTTGTGCTTCGACGCCGCGGTACTCGCTGTGCACATTCGCGGCGTCTCTTCTTTGCATTTGTAGAAATGAATAGGCGCTTCGAGGTGAAGAAGAGAATGGCGGCGTCCGCGCTCTATCCATTTGTGCTTCGACGCCGCGGTACTCGCTGTGCATATTCACGGCGTCTCTTCATTGCATTTGCAGAAATGAATAGGCGCTTGGAGGTGGAGAAGAGAATGGCCGCGTCCGCGCTCTTTCCATTTGTGCTTCGTCGCCGCGGTACTCTCTGTGCATATTCGCGGCGTCCCTTCTTTGCATTTGTAGAAATGAATAGGCGGTTGGAGGTGGAGAAGAGAATCGCCGCATCCGCGCTCTTTCCATTTGTGCTGCGTCGCCGCGGTACTCGCTGTGCACATTCGCGGCGTCTCTTCTTTGCATTTGTAGAAATGAATAGGCGCTTGGAGGTGAAGAAGAGAATGGCGGCGTCCGCGCTCTATCCATTTGTGCTTCGACGCCGCGGTACTCGCTGTGCATATTCACGGCGTCTCTTCATTGCATTTGCAGAAATGAATAGGCGCTTGGAGGTAGAGAAGAGAATGGCGGCGTCCGCGCTCTATTAATTTGTGCTTCGACCCCGCGGTACTCGCTGTGCATATTCGCGGCGTCCCTTCTTTGCATTTGTAGAAATGAATAGGCGCTTGGAGGTGGAGAAGAGAATGGCCGCGTCCGCGCTCTTTCCATTTGTGCTTCGTCGCCGCGGTACTCTCTGTGCATATTCGCGGCGTCCCTTCTTTGCATTTGTAGAAATGAATAGGCGGTTGGAGGTGGAGAAGAGAATCGCCGCATCCGCGCTCTTTCCATTTGTGCTTCGTCGCCGCGGTACTCGCTGTGCATATTCGCGGCGTCCCTTCTTTGAATTTGTAGAAATGAATAGGCGCTTGGAGGTGAAGAAGAGAATGGCCGCTTCCGCGCTCTTTCCATTTGTGCTTCGACGCCGCGGTACTCGCTGTGCATATTCACGGCGTCTCTTCATGGCATTTGTAGAAATGAATAGGAGCTTGGAGGTGGAGAGGATAATGGCGGCTTCCGCGCTCTATCCATTTGTGCTTCGACGCCGCGGTACTCGCTGTGCAAATTCGCGGCGTCTCTTTTTTGCATTTGTAGAAATGAATAGGCGCTTGGAGGTGAAGAGGAGAATGGCCGCTTCCGCGCTCTATCCATTTGTGCTTCGACGCCGCGGTACTCGCTGTGCATATTCGCGGCATCTCTTATTTGCATTTGTAGAAATGAATAGGCGCTTGGAGGTGGAGAAAAGAATGACCGCGTCCGCGCTCTTTCCATTTGTGCTTCGTCGCCGCGGTACTCGCTGTGCATATTCGCGGCGTCCCTTCTTTGCATTTGTAGAAATGAATAGGCGCTTGGAGGTCGAGAAGAGAATGGCCGCGTCCGCGCTCTTTCCATTTGTGCTTCGTCGCCGCGGTACTCTCTGTGCATATTCGCGGCGTCCCTTTGCATTTGTAGAAATGAATAGGCGGTTGGAGGTGGAGAAGAGAATGGCCGCGTCCGCGCTCTTTCCATTTGTGCTTCGTCGCCGCGGTACTCGCTGTGCATATTCGCGGCGTCCCTTCTTTGCATTTGCAGAAATGAATAGGCGCTTGGAGGTGAAGAAGAGAATGGCCGCTTCCGCGTTCTTTCCATTTGTGCTTCGATGCCGCGTTGCTCCCTGTGCATATTCGGGGCGTCTCTTCTTTGCATTAGTAGAAATGAATAGGCGGTTGGAGGTGGAGAAGAGAATGGCCGCGTCCGCGCTCTTTCCATTTGTGCTTCGTCGCCACGGTACTCGCTGTGCATATTCGCGGCGTCCCTTCTTTGCATTTGTAGAAATGAATAGGCGCTTGGAGGTGGAGAAGAGAATGGCGGCGTCCGCGTTCTATCCATTTGTGCTTCGACGCCGCGGTACTCGCTGTGCACATTCGCGGCGTCTCTTCTTTGCATTTGTAGAAATGAATAGGCGCTTGGAGGTGAAGAAGACAATGGCCGCGTCCGCGCTCTTTCCATTTGTGCTTAGTCGCCGCGGTACTCGCTGTGCATATTCACGGCGTCTCTTCATTGCATTTGTAGAAATGAATAGGCGGTTGGAGGTGGAGAAGAGAATGGCCGCGTCCGCGCTCTTTCCATTTGTGCTTCGTCGCCGCGGTACTCGCTGTGCATATTCACGGCGTCTCTTCATTGCATTTGCAGAAATGAATAGGAGCTTGGAGGTGGAGAGGATAATGGCGGCTTCCGCGCTCTATCCATTTGTGCTTCGACGCCGCGGTACTCGCTGTGCAAATTCGCGGCGTCTCTTTTTTGCATTTGTAGAAATGAATAGGCGCTTGGAGGTGAAGAGGAGAATGGCCGCTTCCGCGCTCTATCCATTTGTGCTTCGACGCCGCGGTACTCGCTGTGCATATTCGCGGCGTCTCTTATTTGCATTTGTAGAAATGAATAGGCGCTTGGAGGTGGAGAAAAGAATGACCGCGTCCGCGCTCTTTCCATTTGTGCTTCGTCGCCGCGGTACTCGCTGTGCATATTCGCGGCGTCCCTTCTTTGCATTTGTAGAAATGAATAGGCGCTTGGAGGTCGAGAAGAGAATGGCCGCGTCCGCGCTCTTTCCATTTGTGCTTCGTCGCCGCGGTACTCTCTGTGCATATTCGCGGCGTCCCTTTGCATTTGTAGAAATGAATAGGCAGTTGGAGGTGGAGAAGAGAATGGCCGCGTCCGCGCTCTTTCCATTTGTGCTTCGTCGCCGCGGTACTCGCTGTGCATATTCGCGGCGTCCCTTCTTTGCATTTGCAGAAATGAATAGGCGCTTGGAGGTGAAGAAGAGAATGGCCGCTTCCGCGTTCTTTCCATTTGTGCTTCGATGCCGCGTTGCTCCCTGTGCATATTCGGGGCGTCTCTTCTTTGCATTTGTAGAAATGAATAGGCGGTTGGAGGTGGAGAAGAGAATGGCCGCGTCCGCGCTCTTTCCATTTGTGCTTCGTCGCCACGGTACTCGCTGTGCATATTCGCGGCGTCCCTTCTTTGCATTTGTAGAAATGAATAGGCGCTTGGAGGTGGAGAAGAGAATGGCGGCGTCCGCGTTCTATCCATTTGTGCTTCGACGCCGCGGTACTCGCTGTGCACATTCGCGGCGTCTCTTCTTTGCATTTGTAGAAATGAATAGGCGCTTGGAGGTGAAGAAGACAATGGCCGCGTCCGCGCTCTTTCCATTTGTGCTTAGTCGCCGCGGTACTCGCTGTGCATATTCACGGCGTCTCTTCATTGCATTTGTAGAAATGAATAGGCGCTTGGAGGTGGAGAAGAGAATGGCGGCGTCCGCGCTCTATCCATTTGTGCTTCGACGCCGCGGTACTCGCTGTGCACATTCGCGGCGTCTCTTCTTTGCATTTGTAGAAATGAGTAGGCGCTTGGAGGTGGAGAAGAGAATGGCGGCGTCCGCGCTCTATCCATTTGTGCTTCGACGCCGCGGTACTCGCTGTGCACATTCGCGGCGTCTCTTCTTTGCATTTGTAGAAATGAATAGGCGCTTGGAGGTGAAGAAGAGAATGGCGGCGTCCGCGCTCTATCCATTTGTGCTTCGACGCCGCGGTACTCGCTGTGCATATTCACGGCGTCTCTTCATTGCATTTGCAGAAATGAATAGGCGCTTGGAGGTAGAGAAGAGAATGGCGGCGTCCGCGCTCTATCAATTTGTGCTTCGACGCTGCGGTACTCGCTGTGCATATTCGCGGCGTCCCTTCTTTGCATTTGTAGAAATGAATAGGCGCTTGGAGGTGAAGAAGAGAATGGCGGCGTCCGCGCTCTATGCATTTGTGCTGCGACGCCGCGGTACTCGCTGTGCATATTCGCGGCGTCCCTTCTTTGCATTTGTAGAAATGAATAGGCGCTTGGAGGTGAAGAAGAGAATGGCGGCGTCCGCGCTCTATCCATTTGTGCTTCGACGCCGCGCTACTCTCTTTGCATATTCACGGCGTCTCTTCATTGCATTTGTAGAAATGAATAGGAGCTTGGGGGTGGAGAGGAGAATGGCGGCGTCCGCGCTCTATCCATTTGTGCTTCGACGCCGCGGTACTCGCTGTGCATATTCGCGGCGTCTCTTCTTTGCATTTGTAGAAACGAATAGGCGCTTGGAGGTGGAGAAGAGAATGGCCGCGTCCGCGCTCTTTCCATTTGTGCTTCGTCGCCGCGGTACTCTCTGTGCATATTCGCGGCATCCCTTCTGTGCATTTGTAGAAATGAATAGGCGGTTGGAGGTGGAGAAGAGAATCGCCGCATCCGCGCTCTTTCCATTTGTGCTGCGTCGCCGCGGTACTCGCTGTGCACATTCGCGGCGTCTCTTCTTTGCATTTGTAGAAATGAATAGGCGCTTGGAGGTGAAGAAGAGAATGGCGGCGTCCGCGCTCTATCCATTTGTGCTTCGACGCCGCGGTACTCGCTGTGCATATTCACGGCGTCTCTTCATTGCATTTGCAGAAATGAATAGGCGCTTGGAGGTAGAGAAGAGAATGGCGGCGTCCGCGCTCTATTAATTTGTGCTTCGACCCCGCGGTACTCGCTGTGCATATTCGCGGCGTCCCTTCTTTGCATTTGTAGAAATGAATAGGCGCTTGGAGGTGAAGAAGAGAATGGCGGCGTCCGCGCTCTATCCATTTGTGCTTCGACGCCGCGGTACTCGCTGTGCATATTCGCGGCGTCCCTTCTTTGCATTTGTAGAAATGAATAGGCGGTTGGAGGTGAAGAAGAGAATGGCGGCGTCCGCGCTCTATCCATTTGTGCTTCGACGCCGCGCTACTCTCTGTGCATATTCACGCCATCTCTTCATTGCATTTGTAGAAATGAATAGGAGCTTGGGGGTGGAGAGGAGAATGGCGGCGTCCGCGCTCTATCCATTTGTGCTTCGACGCCGCGGTACTCGCTGTGCATATTCGCGGCGTCTCTTCTTTGCATTTGTAGAAACGAATAGGCGGTTGGAGGTGGAGAAGGGAATCGCCGCTTCCGCGCTCTTTCCATTTGTGCTTCGACGCCGCGTTGCTCCCTGTGCATATTCGGGGCGTCTCTTCTTCGCATTTGTAGAAATGAATAGGCGGTTGGAGGTGGAGAAGAGAATGGCCGCGTCCGCGCTGTTTCCATTTGTGCTTCGCCGCCGCGGTACTCGCTGTGCATATTCGCGGCGTCTCTTCTTTGCATTTGTAGAAATGAATAGGCGCTTGGAGGTGGAGAAAAGAATGACCGCGTCCGCGCTCTTTCCATTTGTGCTTCGTCGCCGCGGTACTCGCTGTGCATATTCGCGGCGTCCCTTCTTTGCATTTGTAGAAATGAATAGGCGCTTGGAGGTGGAGAAGAGAATGGCCGCGTCCGCGCTCTTTCCATTTGTGCTTCGTCGCCGCGGTACTCTCTGTGCATATTCGCGGCGTCCCTTCTTTGCATTTGTTGAAATGAATAGGCGGTTGGAGGTGGAGAAGAGAATGGCCGCGTCCGCGCTCTTTCCATTTGTGCTTCGTCGCCGCGGTACTCGCTGTGCATATTCGCGGCGTCCCTTCTTTGCATTTGTAGAAATGAATAGGCGCTTGGAGGTGAAGAAGAGAATGGCCGCTTCTGCGCTCTTTCCATTTGTGCTTCGATGCCGCGTTGCTCCCTGTGCATATTCGGGGCGTCTCTTCTTTGCATTTGTAGAAATGAATAGGCGGTTGGAGGTGGAGAAGAGAATGGCCGCGTCCGCGCTCTTTCCATTTGTGCTTCGTCGCCACGGTACTCGCTGTGCATATTCGCGGCGTCCCTTCTTTGCATTTGTAGAAATGAATAGGCGCTTGGAGGTGGAGAAGAGAATGGCGGCGTCCGCGCTCTATCCATTTGTGCTTCGACGCCGCGGTACTCGCTGTGCACATTCGCGGCGTCTCTTCTTTGCATTTGTAGAAATGAATAGGCGCTTGGAGGTGAAGAAGAGAATGGCCCCGTCCGCGCTCTTTCCATTTGTGCTTAGTCGCCGCAGTACTCGCTGTGCATATTCACGGCGTCTCTTCATTGCATTTGTAGAAATGAATAGGCGGTTGGAGGTGGAGAAGAGAATGGCGGCGTCCGCGCTCTATCCATTTGTGCTTCGACGCCGCGGTACTCGCTGTGCATATTCGCGGCGTCTCTTCATCGCATTTGTAGAAATGAATAGGCGCTTGTAGGTGGAGAAGAGAATAGCGGCGTCCGCGCTCTATCCATTTGTGCCTCGACGCTGCGGTACTCGCTGTGCACATTCGCGGCGTCTCTTCTTTGCATTTGTAGAAATGAATAGGCGCTTGTAGGTGGAGAAGAGAATGGCGGCGTCCGCGCTCTATCCATTTGTGCTTCGACGCCGCGGTACTCGCTGTGTACATTCGCGGCGTCTCTTCTTTGCATTTGTAGAAATGAATAGGCGCTTGGAGGTGAAGAAGAGAATGGCGGCGTCCGCGCTCTATCCATTTGTGCTTCGACGCCGCAGTACTCGCTGTGCATATTCACGGCGTCTCTTCATTGCATTTGCAGAAATGAATAGGCGCTTGGAGGTAGAGAAGAGAATGGCGGCGTCCGCGCTCTATCAATTTGTGCTTCGACGCCGCGGTACTCGCTGTGCATATTCGCGGCGTCCCTTCTTTGCATTTGTAGAAATGAATAGGCGCTTGGAGGTGAAGAACAGAATGGCGGCGTCCGCGCTACATCCATTTGTGCTTCGACGCCGCGGTACTCGCTGTGCATATTCGCGGCGTCCCTTCTTTGCATTTGTAGAAATGAATAGGCGCTTGGAGGTGAAGAAGAGAATGGCGGCGTCGGCGCTCTATCCATTTGTGCTTCGACGCCGCGCTACTCGCTGTGCATATTCGCGGCGTCTCTTCTTTGCATTTGTAGAAACTAATAGGCGCTTGGAGGTGGAGAAGAGAATGGCCGCGTCCGCGCTCTTTCCATTTGTGCTTCGTGGCCGCGGTACTCTCTGTGCATATTCGCGGCGTCCCTTCTTTGCATTTGTAGAAATGAATAGGCGGTTGGAGGTGGAGAAGAGAATCGCCGCATCCGCGCTCTTTCCATTGTCCTTCGTCGCCGCGGTACTCGCTGTGCATATTCGCGGCGTCCCTTCTTTGAATTTGTAGAAATGAATAGGCGCTTGGAGGTGAAGAAGAGAATGGCCGCTTCCGCGCTCTTTCCATTTGTGCTTCGACGCCGCGTTGCTCCCTGTGCATATTCGGGGCGTCTCTTCTTTGCATTTGTAGAAATGAATAGGCGGTTGGAGGTGGAGAAGAGAATGGCCGCGTCCGCGCTCTTTCCATTTGTGCTTCGCCGCCGCGGTACTCGCTGTGCATATTCGCGGCGTCTCTTCTTTGCATTTGTAGAAATGAATAGGCGCTTGGAGGTGGAGAAAAGAATGACCGCGTCCGCGCTCTTTCCATTTGTGCTTCGTCGCCGCGGTACTCGCTGTGCATATTCGCGGCGTCCCTTCTTTGCATTTGTAGAAATGAATAGGCGCTTGGAGGTGGAGAAGAGAATGGCCGCGTCCACGTTCTTTCCATTTGTGCTTCGTCGCCGCGGTACTCTCTGTGCATATTCGCGGCGTCCCTTCTTTGCATTTGTAGAAATGAATAGGCGGTTGGAGGTGGAGAAGAGAATGGCCGCGTCCGCGCTCTTTCCATTTGTGCTTCGTCGCCGCGGTACTCGCTGTGCATATTCGCGGCGTCCCTTCTTTGCATTTGTAGAAATGAATAGGCGCTTGGAGGTGAAGAAGAGAATGGCCGCTTCCGCGCTCTTTCCATTTGTGCTTCGATGCCGCGTTGCTCCCTGTGCATATTCAGGGCGTCTCTTCTTTGCATTTGTAGAAATGAATAGGCGGTTGGAGGTGGAGAAGAGAATGGCCGCGTCCGCGCTCTTTCCATTTGTGCTTCGTCGCCACGGTACTCGCTGTGCATATTCGCGGCGTCCCTTCTTTGCATTTGTAGAAATGAATAGGCGCTTGGAGGTGGAGAAGAGAATGGCCGCGTCCACGTTCTTTCCATTTGTGCTTCGTCGCCGCGGTACTCTCTGTGCATATTCGCGGCGTCCCTTCTTTGCATTTGTAGAAATGAATAGGCGGTTGGAGGTGGAGAAGAGAATGGCCGCGTCCGCGCTCTTTCCATTTGTGCTTCGTCGCCGCGGTACTCGCTGTGCATATTCGCGGCGTCCCTTCTTTGCATTTGTAGAAATGAATAGGCGCTGGGAGGTGAAGAAGAGAATGGCCGCTTCCGCGCTCTTTTTATTTGTGCTTCGATGCCGCGTTGCTCCCTGTGCATATTCAGGGCGTCTCTTCTTTGCATTTGTAGAAATGAATAGGCGGTTGGAGGTGGAGAAGAGAATGGCCGCGTCCGCGCTCTTTCCATTTGTGCTTCGTCGCCACGGTACTCGCTGTGCATATTCGCGGCGTCCCTTCTTTGCATTTGTAGAAATGAATAGGCGCTTGGAGGTGGAGAAGAGAATGGCGGCGTCCGCGCTCTATCCATTTGTGCTTCGACGCCGCGGTACTCGCTGTGCACATTCGCGGCGTCTCTTCTTTGCATTTGTAGAAATGAATAGGCGCTTGTAGGTGAAGAAGAGAATGGCCGAGTCCGCGCTCTTTCCATTTGTGCTTAGTCGCCGCAGTACTCGCTGTGCATATTCACGGCGTCTCTTCATTGCATTTGTAGAAATGAATAGGCGGTTGGAGGTGGAGAAGAGAATGGCGGCGTCCGCGCTCTATCCATTTGTGCTTCGACGCCGCGGTACTCGCTGTGCATATTCGCGGCGTCTCTTCATCGCATTTGTAGAAATGAATAGGCGCTTGTAGGTGGAGAAGAGAATAGCGGCGTCCGCACTCTATCCATTTGCGCCTCGACGCTGCGGTACTCGCTGTGCACATTCGCGGCGTCTCTTCTTTGCATTTGTAGAAATGAATAGGCGCTTGTAGGTGGAGAAGAGAATGGCGGCGTCCGCGCTCTATCCATTTGTGCTTCGACGCCGCGGTACTCGCTGTGCACATTCACGGCGTCTCTTCTTTGCATTTGTAGAAATGAATAGGCGCTTGGAGGTGAAGAAGAGAATGGCCACTTCCGCGCTCTTTCCATTTGTGCTTCGATGCCGCGTTGCTCCCTGTGCATATTCGCGGCGTCCCTTCTTTGCATTTGTAGAAATGAATAGGCGCTTGGAGGTGAAGAAGAGAATGGCCGCTTCTGCGCTCTTTCCATTTGTGCTTCGATGCCGCGTTGCTCCCTGTGCATATTCGGGGCGTCTCTTCTTTGCATTTGTAGAAATGAATAGGCGCTTGGAGGTGAAGAAGAGAATGGCGGCTTCCGCGCTCTATCCATTTGTGCTTCGACGCCGCGGTACTCGCTGTGCATATTCACGGCGTCTCTTCATTGCATTTGTAGAAATGAATAGGCGCTTGGAGGTGGAGAAGAGAATGGCGGCGTCCGCGCTCTATCCATTTGTGCTTCGACGCCGCGGTACTCGCTGTGCACATTCGCGGCGTCTCTTCTTTGCATTTGTAGAAATGAATAGGCGCTTGGAGGTGAAGAAGAGAATGGCCGCTTCAGCGCTCTTTTCATTTGTGCTTCGACGCCGCGTTGCTCGCTGTGCATATTTGCGGCGTCCCTTCTTTGCATTTGTAGAAATCAATAGGCGCTTGGAGGTGAAGAAGAGAATGGCGGCGTCCGAGCTCTATCCATTTGTGCTTCGAGGCCGCGGTACTCGCTGTGAATATTTACGGCTTCTCTTCATTGCATTTGCAGAAACGAATAGGCGCTTGGAGGTAGAGAAGAGAATGGCGGCGTCCGCGCTCTATCAATTTGTGCTTCGACGTCGCGGTACTCGCTGTGCATATTCGCGGCGTCCCTTCTTTGCATTTGTAGAAATGAATAGGCGCTTGGAGGTGAAGAAGAGAATGGCGGCGTCCGCTCTCTATTCATTTGTGCTTCGACGCCGCAGGTACTCGCTGTGCATATTCACGGCGTCTCTTCATTGCATTTGTAGAAATGAATAGGCGGTTGGAGGTGGAGAAGAGAATGGCGGCGTCCGCGCTCTATCCATTTGTGCTTCGACGCCGCGGTACTCGCTGTGCATATTCACGGCGTCTCTTCATTGCATTTGTAGAAATGAATAGGCGCTTGGAGGTGGAGAAGAGAATGGCCGCGTCCGCGCTCTTTCCATTTGTGCTTCGTCGCCGCGGTACTCGCTGTGCATATTCGCGGCGTCCCTTCTTTCCATTTGTAGAAATGAATAGGCGCTTGGAGGTGAAGAGAATGGCCGCGTCCGCGCTCTTTCCATTTGTGCTTAGTCGCTGCAGTCCTCGCTGTGCATATTCACGGCGTCTCTTCATTGCATTTGTAGAAATGAATAGGCGCTTGGAGGTGAAGAAGAGAATGGCCGCGTCCGCGCTCTTTCCATTTGTGCTTAGTCGCCGCAGTACTCGCTGTGCATATCCACGGCGTCTCTTCATTGCATTTGTAGAAATGAATAGGCGCTTGTAGGTGGAGAAGAGAATGGCGGCGTCCGCGCTCTATCCATTTGTGCTTCGACGCCGCGGTACTCGCTGTGCACATTCGCGGCGTCCCTTCTTTGCATTTGCAGAAATGAATAGGCGCTTGGAGGTAGAGAAGAGAATGGCGGCGTCCGCGCTCTATCAATTTGTGCTTAGACGCCGCGGTACTCGCTGTGCATATTCGCGGCGTCCCTTTGCATTTGTAGAAATGAATAGGCGCTTGGAGGTGAAGAAGAGAATGGCGGCGTCCGCGCTCTATCCATTTGTGCTTCGACGCCGCGGTACTCGCTGTGCGTATTCGCGGCGTCCCTTCATTGCATTTGTAGAAATGAATAGGAGCTTGGAGGTGAAGAGGAGAATGGCGGCGTCCGCGCTCTATCCATTTGTGCTTCGACGCCGCGGTACTCGTTGTGCATATTCGCGGCGTCCCTTCTTTGCATTTGTAGAAATGAATAGGCGCTTGGAGGTGGAGAAGAGAATGGCCGCGTCCGCGCTCTTTCCATTTGTGCTTCGTCGCCGCGGTACTCTCTGTGCATATTCGCGGCGTCCCTTCTTTGCATTTGTAGAAATGAATAGGCGGTTGGAGGTGGAGAAGAGAATGGCCGCGTCCGCGCTCTTTCCATTTGTGCTTCGTCGCCGCGGTACTCGCTGTGCATATTCGCGGCGTCCCTTCTTTGCATTTGTAGAAATGAATAGGCGCTTGGAGGTGAAGAAGAGAATGGCCACTTCCGCGCTCTTTCCATTTGTGCTTCGATGCCGCGTTGCTCCCTGTGCATATTCGGGGCGTCTCTTCTTTGCATTTGTAGAAATGAATAGGCGGTTGGAGGTGGAGAAGAGAATGGCCGCGTCCGCGCTCTTTCCATTTGTGCTTCGTCGCCACGGTACTCGCTGTGCATATTCGCGGCGTCCCTTCTTTGCATTTGTAGAAATGAATAGGCGCTTGGAGGTGGAGAAGAGAATGGCGGCGTCCGCGTTCTATCCATTTGTGCTTCGAGGCCGCGGTACTCGCTGTGCACATTCGCGGCGTCTCTTCTTTGCATTTGTAGAAATGAATAGGCGCTTGGAGGTGAAGAAGAGAATGGCCGCGTCCGCGCTCTTTCCATTTGTGCTTAGTCGCCGCAGTACTCGCTGTGCATATTCACGGCGTCTCTTCATTGCATTTGTAGAAATGAATAGGCGCTTGGAGGTGAAGAAGAGAATGGCGGCGTCCGCGCTCTATCCATTTGTGCTTCGACGCCGCGGTACTCGCTGTGCACATTCGCGGCGTCTCTTCTTTGCATTTGTAGAAATGAATAGGCGCTTGTAGGTGGAGAAGAGAATGGCGGCGTCCGCGCTATATCCATTTGTTCTTCGACGCCGCGGTACTCGCTGTGCACATTCGCGGCGTCTCTTCTTTGCATTTGTAGAAATGAATAGGCGCTTGGAGGTGAAGAAGAGAATGGCGGCGTCCGCGCTCTATCCATTTGCGCTTCGACGCCGCGGTACTCGCTGTGCATATTCACGGCGTCTCTTCATTGCATTTGCAGAAATGAATAGGCGCTTGGAGGTAGAGAAGAGAATGGCGGCGTCCGCGCTCTATCAATTTGTGCTTCGACGCCGCGGTACTCGCTGTGCATATTCGCGGCGTCCCTTCTTTGCATTTGTAGAAATGAATAGGCGCTTGGAGGTGAAGAAGAGAATGGCGGCGTCCGCGCTCTATCCATTTGTGCTTCGACGCCGCGGTACTCGCTGTGCATATTCGCGGCGTCCCTTCTTTGCATTTGTAGAAATGAATAGGCTCTTGGAGGTGAAGAAGAGAATGGCGGCGTCCGCGCTCTATCCATTTGTGCTTCGACGCCGCGCTACTCTCTGTGCATATTCACGGCGTCTCTTCATTGCATTTGTAGAAATGAATAGGAGCTTGGGGGTGGAGAGGAGAATGGCGGCGTCCGCGCTCTATCCATTTGTGCTTCGACGCCGCGGTACTCGCTGTGCATATTCGCGGCGTCTCTTTGCATTTGTAGAAACGAATAGGCGCTTGGAGGTGGAGAAGAGAATGGCCGCGTCCGCGCTCTTTCCATTTGTGCTTCGTCGCCGCGGTACTCTCTGTGCATATTCGCGGCGTCCCTTCTTTGCATTTGTAGAAATTAATAGGCGGTTGGAGGTGGAGAAGAGAATGGCCGCGTCCGCGCTCTTTCCATTTGTGCTTCGTCGCCGCGGTACTCGCTGTGCATATTCGCGGCGTCCCTTCTTTGCATTTGTAGAAATGAATAGGCGCTTGGAGGTGAAGAAGAGAATGGCCGCTTCCGCGTTCTTTCCATTTGTGCTTCGATGACGCGTTGCTCCCTGTGCATATTCGGGGCGTCTCTTCTTTGCATTTGTGGAAATGAATAGGCGGTTGGAGGTGGAGAAGAGAATGGCCGCGTCCGCGCTCTTTCCATTTGTGCTTCGTCGCCACGGTACTCGCTGTGCATATTCGCGGCGTCCCTTCTTTGCATTTGTAGAAATGAATAGGCGCTTGGAGGTGGAGAAGAGAATGGCGGCGTCCGCGTTCTATCCATTTGTGCTTCGACGCCGCGGTACTCGCTGTGCACATTCGCGGCGTCTCTTCTTTGCATTTGTAGAAATGAATAGGCGCTTGAAGGTGAAGAAGAGAATGGCCGCGTCCGCGCTCTTTCCATTTGTGCTTCGTCGCCACGGTACTCGCTGTGCATATTCGCGGCGTCCCTTCTTTGCATTTGTAGAAATGAATAGGCGCTTGGAGGTGGAGAAGAGAATGGCGGCGTCCGCGTTCTATCCATTTGTGCTTCGACGCCGCGGTACTCGCTGTGCACATTCGCGGCGTCTCTTCTTTGCATTTGTAGAAATGAATAGGCGCTTGGAGGTGAAGAAGAGAATGGCCGCGTCCGCGCTTTTTCCATTTGTGCTTAGTCACCGCAGTACTCGCTGTGCATATTCACGGCGTCTCTTCATTGCATTTGTAGAAATGAATAGGCGCTTGGAGGTGAAGAAGAGAATGGCGGCGTCCGCGCTCTATCCATTTGTGCTTCGACGCCGCGGTACTCGCTGTGCATATTCACGGCGTCTCTTCATTGCATTTGTAGAAATGTATAGGCGCTTGGAGGTGGAGAAGAGAATGGCGGCGTCCGCGCTCTATCCATTTGTGCTTCGACGCCGCGGTACTCGCTGTGCACATTCGCGGCGTCTCTTCTTTGCATTTGTAGAAATGAATAGGCGCTTGTAGGTGGAGAAGAGAATGGCGGCGTCCGCGCTCTATCCATTTGTGCTTCGACGCCGCGGTACTCGCTGTGCACATTCGCGGCGTCTCTTCTTTGCATTTGTAGAAATGAATAGGCGCTTGGAGGTGAAGAAGAGAATAGCGGCGTCCGCGCTCTATCCATTTGTGCTTCGACGCCGCGGTACTCGCTGTGCATATTCACGGCGTCTCTTCATTGCATTTGTAGAAATGAATAGGCTCTTGGAGGTGAAGATGAGAATGGCGGCGTCCGCGCTCTATCCATTTGTGCCTCGACGCTGCGGTACTCGCTGTGCACATTCGCGGCGTCTCTTCTTTGCATTTGTAGAAATTAATAGGCGCTTGTAGGTGGAGAAGAGAATGGCGGCGTCCGCGCTCTATCCATTTGTGCTTCGACGCCGCGGTACTCGCTGTGCACATTCGCGGCGTCTCTTTGCATTTGTAGAAATGAATAGGCGGTTGGAGGTGGAGAAGAGAATGGCTGCGTCCGCGCTCTTTCCATTTGTGCTTCGTCGCCACGGTACTCGCTGTGCACATTCGCGGCGTCTCTTCTTTGCATTTGTAGAAATGAATAGGCGCTTGTAGGTGGAGAAGAGAATGGCGGCGTCCGCGCTCTATCCATTTGTGCTTCGACGCCGCGGTACTCGCTGTGCACATTCGCGGCGTCTCTTCTTTGCATTTGTAGAAATGAATAGGCGCTTGGAGGTGAAGAAGAGAATGGCGGCGTCCGCGCTCTATCCATTTGCGCTTCGACGCCGCGGTACTCGCTGTGCATATTCACGGCGTCGCTTCATTGCATTTGCAGAAATGAATAGGCGCTTGGAGGTAGAGAAGAGAATGGCGGCGTCCGCGCTCTATCAATTTGTGCTTCGACGCCGCGGTACTCGCTGTGCATATTCGCGGCGTCCCTTCTTTGCATTTGTAGAAATGAATAGGCGCTTGGAGGTGAAGAAGAGAATGGCGGCGTCCGCGCTCTATCCATTTGTGCTTCGACGCCGCGCTACTCTCTGTGCATATTCACGGCGTCTCTTCATTGCATTTGTAGAAATGAATAGGAGCTTGGGGGTGGAGAGGAGAATGGCGGCGTCCGCGCTCTATCCATTTGTGCTTCGACGCCGCGGTACTCGCTGTGCATATTCGCGGCCTCCCTTTGCATTTGCAGAAATGAATAGGCGCTTGGAGGTGAAGAAGAGGATGGCGGCGTCCGCGCTCTATCCATTTGTGCTTCGACGCCGCGGTACTCGCTGTGCATATTCGCGGCGTCCCTTCTTTGCATTTGTAGAAATGAATAGGCGCTTGGAGGTGAAGAAGAAAATGGCGGAATCCGCGCTCTATCCATTTGTGCTTCGACGCCGCGGTACTCGCTGTGCATATTCGCGGCGTCCCTTCTTTGCATTTGTAGAAATGAATAGGCGCTTGGAGGTCGAGAAGAGAATGGCCGCGTCCGCGCTCTTTCCATTTGTGCTTCGTCGCCGCGGTACTCTCTGTGCATATTCGCGGCGTCCCTTCTTTGAATTTGTAGAAAAATAATAGGCGGTTGGAGGTGGAGAAGAGAATGGCCGCGTCCGCGCTCTTTCCATTTGTGCTTCGATGACGCGTTGCTCCCTGTGCATATTCGGGGCGTCTCTTCTTTGCATTTGTGGAAATGAATAGGCGGTTGGAGGTGGAGAAGAGAATGGCCGCGTCCGTGCTCTTTCCATTTGTGCTTCGTCGCCACGGTACTCGCTGTGCATATTCGCGGCGTCCCTTCTTTGCATTTGTAGAAATGAATAGGCGCTTGGAGGTGGAGAAGAGAATGGCGGCGTCCGCGTTCTATCCATTTGTGCTTCGACGCCGCGGTACTCGCTGTGCACATTCGCGGCGTCTCTTCTTTGCATTTGTAGAAATGAATAGGCGCTTGAAGGTGAAGAACAGAATGGCCGCGTCCGCGCTCTTTCCATTTGTGCTTCGTCGCCACGGTACTCGCTGTGCATATTCGCGGCGTCCCTTCTTTGCATTTGTAGAAATGAATAGGCGCTTGGAGGTGGAGAAGAGAATGGCGGCGTCCGCGTTCTATCCATTTGTGCTTCGACGCCGCGGTACTCGCTGTGCACATTCGCGGCGTCTCTTCTTTGCATTTGTAGAAATGAATAGGCGCTTGGAGGTGAAGAAGAGAATGGCCGCGTCTGCGCTCTTTCCATTTGTGCTTAGTCGCCGCAGTACTCGCTGTGCATATTCACGGCATCTCTTTATTGCATTTGTAGAAATGAATAGGCGCTTGGAGGTGAAGAAGAGAATGGCGGCGTCCGCGCTCTATCCATTTGTGCTTCGACGCCGCGGTACTCGCTGTGCATATTCACGGCGTCTCTTCATTGCATTTGTAGAAATGAATAGGCGCTTGGAGGTGGAGAAGAGAATGGCGGCGTCCGCGCTCTATCCATTTGTGCTTCGACGCCGCGGTACTCGCTGTGCATATTCGCGGCGTCCCTTCTTTGCATTTGTAGAAATGAATAGGCGCTTGGAGGTGGAGAAGAGAATGGCGGCGTCCGCGTTCTATCCATTTGTGCTTCGACGCCGCGGTACTCGCTGTGCACATTCGCGGCGTCTCTTCTTTGCATTTGTAGAAATGAATAGGCGCTTGAAGGTGAAGAAGAGAATGGCCGCGTCCGCGCTCTTTCCATTTGTGCTTCGTCGCCACGGTACTCGCTGTGCATATTCGCGGCGTCCCTTCTTTGCATTTGTAGAAATGAATAGGCGCTTGGAGGTGGAGAAGAGAATGGCGGCGTCCACGTTCTATCCATTTGTGCTTCGACGCCGCGGTACTCGCTGTGCACATTCGCGGCGTCTCTTCTTTGCATTTGTAGAAATGAATAGGCGCTTGGAGGTGAAGAAGAGAATGGCCGCGTCCGCGCTCTTTCCATTTGTGCTTAGTCGCCGCAGTACTCGCTGTGCATATTCACGGCGTCTGTTCATTGCATTTGTAGAAATGAATAGGCGCTTGGAGGTGAAGAAGAGAATGGCGGCGTCCGCGCTCTATCCATTTGTGCTTCGACGCCGCGGTACTCGCTGTGCATATTCACGGCGTCTCTTCATTGCATTTGTAGAAATGAATAGGCGCTTGGAGGTGGAGAAGAGAATGGCGGCGTCCGCGCTCTATCCATTTGTGCTTCGACGCCGCGGTACTCGCTGTGCACATTCGCGGCGTCTCTTCTTTGCATTTGTAGAAATGAATAGGCGCTTGTAGGTGGAGAAGAGAATGGCGGCGTCCGCGCTCTATCCATTTGTGCTTCGACGCCGCGGTACTCGCTGTGCACATTCGCGGCGTCTCTTCTTTGCATTTGAAGAAATGAATAGGCGCTTGGAGGTGAAGAAGAGAATAGCGGCGTCCGCGCTCTATCCATTTGTGCTTCGACGCCGCGGTACTCGCTGTGCATATTCACGGCGTCTCTTCATTGCATTTGTAGAAATGAATAGGCTCTTGGAGGTGAAGATGAGAATGGCGGCGTCCGCGCTCTATCCATTTGTGCCTCGACGCTGCGGTACTCGCTGTGCACATTCGCGGCGTCTCTTCTTTGCATTTGTAGAAATGAATAGGCGCTTGGAGGTGAAGAAGAGAATGGCGGCGTCCGCGCTCTATCCATTTGTGCTTCGACGCCGCGGTACTCGCTGTGCACATTCGCGGCGTCTCTTCTTTGCATTTGTAGAAATGAATAGGCGCTTGGAGGTGGAGAAGAGAATGGCGGCGTCCGCGCTCTATCCATTTGTGCTTCGACGCCGCGGTACTCGCTGTGCACATTCGCGGCGTCTCTTCTTTGCATTTGTAGAAATGAATAGGCGCTTGGAGGTGAAGAAGAGAATGGCGGCGTCCGCGCTCTATCCATTTGTGCTTGAACGCCGCGGTACTCGCTGTGCATATTCGCGGCGTCCCTTCTTTGCATTTGTAGAAATGAATAGGCTCTTTGAGGTGAAGAAGAGAATGGCGGCGTCCGCGCTCTATCCATTTGTGCTTCGACGCCGCGCTACTCTCTGTGCATATTCACGGCGTCTCTTCATTGCATTTGTAGAAATGAATAGGAGCTTGGGGGTGGAGAGGAGAATGGCGGCGTCCGCGCTCTTTCCATTTGTGCTTCGTCGCCACGGTACTCGCTGTACACATTCGCGGCGTCCCTTCTTTGCATTTGTAGAAATGAATAGGCGCTTGGAGGTGGAGAAGAGAATGGCGGCGTCCGCGTTCTATCCATTTGTGCTTCGACGCCGCGGTACTCGCTGTGCATATTCGCGGCGTCTCTTCTTTGCATTTGTAGAAATGAATAGGCGCTTGGAGGTGAAGAAGAGAATGGCCGCGTCCGCGCTCTTTCCATTTGTGCTTAGTCACCGCAGTACTCGCTGTGCATATTCACGGCGTCTCTTCATTGCATTTGTAGAAATGAATAGGCGCTTGGAGGTGAAGAAGAGAATGGCGGCGTCCGCGCTCTATCCATTTGTGCTTCGACGCCGCGGTACTCGCTGTGCATATTCACGGCGTCTCTTCATTGCATTTGTAGAAATGTATAGGCGCTTGGAGGTGGAGAAGAGAATGGCGGCGTCCGCGCTCTATCCATTTGTGCTTCGACGCCGCGGTACTCGCTGTGCACATTCGCGGCGTCTCTTCTTTGCATTTGTAGAAATGAATAGGCGCTTGTAGGTGGAGAAGAGAATGGCGGCGTCCGCGCTCTATCCATTTGTGCTTCGACGCCGCGGTACTCGCTGTGCACATTCGCGGCGTCTCTTCTTTGCATTTGTAGAAATGAATAGGCGCTTGGAGGTGAAGAAGAGAATAGCGGCGTCCGCGCTCTATCCATTTGTGCTTCGACGCCGCGGTACTCGCTGTGCATATTCACGGCGTCTCTTCATTGCATTTGTAGAAATGAATAGGCTCTTGGAGGTGAAGATGAGAATGGCGGCGTCCGCGCTCTATCCATTTGTGCCTCGACGCTGCGGTACTCGCTGTGCACATTCGCGGCGTCTCTTCTTTGCATTTGTAGAAATTAATAGGCGCTTGTAGGTGGAGAAGAGAATGGCGGCGTCCGCGCTCTATCCATTTGTGCTTCGACGCCGCGGTACTCGCTGTGCACATTCGCGGCGTCTCTTCTTTGCATTTGTAGAAATGAATAGGCGGTTGGAGGTGGAGAAGAGAATGGCTGCGTCCGCGCTCTTTCCATTTGTGCTTCGTCGCCACGGTACTCGCTGTGCACATTCGCGGCGTCTCTTCTTTGCATTTGTAGAAATGAATAGGCGCTTGTAGGTGGAGAAGAGAATGGCGGCGTCCGCGCTCTATCCATTTGTGCTTCGACGCCGCGGTACTCGCTGTGCACATTCGCGGCGTCTCTTCTTTGCATTTGTAGAAATGAATAGGCGCTTGGAGGTGAAGAAGAGAATGGCGGCGTCCGCGCTCTATCCATTTGCGCTTCGACGCCGCGGTACTCGCTGTGCATATTCACGGCGTCTCTTCATTGCATTTGCAGAAATGAATAGGCGCTTGGAGGTAGAGAAGAGAATGGCGGCGTCCGCGCTCTATCAATTTGTGCTTCGACGCCGCGGTACTCGCTGTGCATATTCGCGGCGTCCTTTCTTTGCATTTGTAGAAATGAATAGGCGCTTGGAGGTGAAGAAGAGAATGGCGGCGTCCGCGCTCTATCCATTTGTGCTTCGACGCCGCGGTACTCGCTGTGCATATTCACGGCGTCTCTTCATTGCATTTGTAGAAATGAATAGGCTCTTGGAGGTGAAGATGAGAATGGCGGCGTCCGCGCTCTATCCATTTGTGCCTCGACGCTGCGGTACTCGCTGTGCATATTCGCGGCGTCCCTTCTTTGCATTTGTAGAAATGAATAGGCGCTTGGAGGTGAAGAAGAGAATGGCGGCGTCCGCGCTCTATCCATTTGTGCTTCGACGCCGCGGTACTCGCTGTGCATATTCGCGGCGTCCCTTCTTTGCATTTGTAGAAATGAATAGGCTCATCGAGGTGAAGAAGAGAATGGCGGCGTCCGCGCTCTATCCATTTGTGCTTCGACGCCGCGGTACTCGCTGTGCATATTCGCGGCGTCCCTTCTTTGCATTTGTAGAAATGAATAGGCGCTTGGAGGTGAAGAAGAAAATGGCGGAATCCGCGCTCTATCCATTTGTGCTTCGACGCCGCGGTACTCGCTGTGCATATTCGCGGCGTCCCTTCTTTGCATTTGTAGAAATGAATAGGCGCTTGGAGGTCGAGAAGAGAATGGCCGCGTCCGCGCTCTTTCCATTTGTGCTTCGTCGCCGCGGTACTCTCTGTGCATATTCGCGGCGTCCCTTCTTTGCATTTGTAGAAATGAATAGGCGCTTGGAGGTGAAGAAGTGAATGGCCGCTTCCGCGTTCTTTCCATTTGTGCTTCGATGACGCGTTGCTCCCTGTGCATATTCGGGGCGTCTCTTCTTTGCATTTGTGGAAATGAATAGGCGGTTGGAGGTGGAGAAGAGAATGGCCGCGTCCGCGCTCTTTCCATTTCTGCTTCGTCGCCACGGTACTCGCTGTGCATATTCGCGGCGTCCCTTCTTTGCATTTGTAGAAATGAATAGGCGCTTGGAGGTGGAGAAGAGAATGGCGGCGTCCGCGTTCTATCCATTTGTGCTTCGACGCCGCGGTACTCGCTGTGCACATTCGCGGCGTCTCTTCTTTGCATTTGTAGAAATGAATAGGCGCTTGAAGGTGAAGAACAGAATGGCCGCGTCCGCGCTCTTTCCATTTGTGCTTCGTCGCCACGGTACTCGCTGTGCATATTCACGGCGTCTCTTCATTGCATTTGTAGAAATGAATAGGCGCTTGGAGGTGAAGAAGAGAATGGCGGCGTCCGCGCTCTATCCATTTGTGCTTCGACGCCACGGTACTCGCTGTGCACATTCGCGGCGTCTCTTCTTTGCATTTGTAGAAATGAATAGGCGCTTGTAGGTGGAGAAGAGAATGGCGGCGTCCGCGCTCTATCCATTTGTGCTTCGACGCCGCGGTACTCGCTGTGCACATTCGCGGCGTCTCTTCTTTGCATTTGTAGAAATGAATAGGCGCTTGGAGGTGAAGAAGAGAATGGCGGCGTCCGCGCTCTATCCATTTGCGCTTCGACGCCGCGGTACTCGCTGTGCATATTCACGGCGTCTCTTCATTGCATTTGCAGAAATGAATAGGCGCTTGGAGGTAGAGAAGAGAATGGCGGCGTCCGCGCTCTATCAATTTGTGCTTCGACGCCGCGGTACTCGCTGTGCATATTCGCGGCGTCCCTTCTTTGCATTTGTAGAAATGAATAGGCGCTTGGAGGAGAAGAAGAGAATGGCGGCGTCCGCGCTCTATCCATTTGTGCTTCGACGCCGCGGTACTCGCTGTGCATATTCACGGCGTCTCTTCATTGCATTTGTAGAAATGAATAGGCTCTTGGAGGTGAAGATGAGAATGGCGGCGTCCGCGCTCTATCCATTTGTGCCTCGACGCTGCGGTACTCGCTGTGCATATTCGCGGCGTCCCTTCTTTGCATTTGTAGAAATGAATAGGCGCTTGGAGGTGAAGAAGAGAATGGCGGCGTCCGCGCTCTATCCATTTGTGCTTCGACGCCGCGGTACTCGCTGTGCATATTCGCGGCGTCCCTTCTTTGCATTTGTAGAAATGAATAGGCTCATCGAGGTGAAGAAGAGAATGGCGGCGTCCGCGCTCTATCCATTTGTGCTTCGACGCCGCGCTACTCTCTGTGCATATTCACGGCGTCTCTTCATTGCATTTGTAGAAATGAATAGGAGCTTGGGGGTGGAGAGGAGAATGGCGGCGTCCGCGCTCTATCCATTTGTGCTTCGACGCCGCGGTACTCGCTGTGCATATTCGCGGCGTCTCTTCGCATTTGTAGAAACGAATAGGCGCTTGGAGGTGGAGAAGAGAATGGCCGCGTCCGCGCTCTTTCCATTTGTGCTTCGTCGCCGCGGTACTCTCTGTGCATATTCGCGGCCTCCCTTTGCATTTGCAGAAATGAATAGGCGCTTGGAGGTGAAGAAGAGGATGGCGGCGTCCGCGCTCTATCCATTTGTGCTTCGACGCCGCGGTACTCGCTGTGCATATTCGCGGCGTCCCTTCTTTGCATTTGTAGAAATGAATAGGCGCTTGGAGGTGAAGAAGAAAATGGCGGAATCCGCGCTCTATCCATTTGTGCTTCGACGCCGCGGTACTCGCTGTGCATATTCGCGGCGTCCCTTCTTTGCATTTGTAGAAATGAATAGGCGCTTGGAGGTCGAGAAGAGAATAGCCGCGTCCGCGCTCTTTCCATTTGTGCTTCGTCGCCGCGGTACTCTCTGTGCATATTCGCGGCGTCCCTTCTTTGAATTTGTAGAAATTAATAGGCGGTTGGAGGTGGAGAAGAGAATGGCCGCGTCCGCGCTCTTTCCATTTGTGCTTCGTCGCCGCGGTACTCGCTGTGCATATTCGCGGCGTCCCTTCTTTGCATTTGTAGAAATGAATAGGCGCTTGGAGGTGAAGAAGTGAATGGCCGCTTCCGCGTTCTTTCCATTTGTGCTTCGATGACGCGTTGCTCCCTGTGCATATTCGGGGCGTCTCTTCTTTGCATTTGTGGAAATGAATAGGCGGTTGGAGGTGGAGAAGAGAATGGCCGCGTCCGCGCTCTTTCCATTTGTGCTTCGTCGCCACGGTACTCGCTGTGCATATTCGCGGCGTCCCTTCTTTGCATTTGTAGAAATGAATAGGCGCTTGGAGGTGGAGAAGAGAATGGCGGCGTCCGCGTTCTCTCCATTTGTGCTTCGACGCCGCGGTACTCGCTGTGCACATTCGCGGCGTCTCTTCTTTGCATTTGTAGAAATGAATAGGCGCTTGAAGGTGAAGAACAGAATGGCCGCGTCCGCGCTCTTTCCATTTGTGCTTCGTCGCCACGGTACTCGCTGTGCATATTCACGGCGTCTCTTCATTGCATTTGTAGAAATGAATAGGCGCTTGGAGGTGAAGAAGAGAATGGCGGCGTCCGCGCTCTATCCATTTGTGCTTCGACGCCGCGGTACTCGCTGTGCATATTCACGGCGTCTCTTCATTGCATTTGTAGAAATGAATAGGCGCTTGGAGGTGGAGAAGAGAATGGCGGCGTCCGCGCTCTATCCATTTGTGCTTCGACGCCGCGGTACTCGCTGTGCTCATTCGCGGCGTCTCTTCTTTGCATTTGTAGAAATGAATAGGCGCTTGTAGGTGGAGAAGAGAATGGCGGCGTCCGCGCTCTATCCATTTGTGCTTCGACGCCGCGGTACTCGCTGTGCACATTCGCGGCGTCTCTTCTTTGCATTTGAAGAAATGAATAGGCGCTTGGAGGTGAAGAAGAGAATAGCGGCGTCCGCGCTCTATCCATTTGTGCTTCGACGCCGCGGTACTCGCTGTGCATATTCACGGCGTCTCTTCATTGCATTTGTAGAAATGAATAGGCTCTTGGAGGTGAAGATGAGAATGGCGGCGTCCGCGCTCTATCCATTTGTGCCTCGACGCTGCGGTACTCGCTGTGCACATTCGCGGCGTCTCTTCTTTGCATTTGTAGAAATGAATAGGCGCTTGGAGGTGAAGAAGAGAATGGCGGCGTCCGCGCTCTATCCATTTGTGCTTCGACGCCGCGGTACTCGCTGTGCACATTCGCGGCGTCTCTTCTTTGCATTTGTAGAAATGAATAGGCGCTTGGAGGTGGAGAAGAGAATGGCGGCGTCCGCGCTCTATCCATTTGTGCTTCGACGCCGCGGTACTCGCTGTGCACATTCGCGGCGTCTCTTCTTTGCATTTGTAGAAATGAATAGGCGCTTGGAGGTGAAGAAGAGAATGGCGGCGTCCGCGCTCTATCCATTTGTGCTTCGACGCCGCGGTACTCGCTGTGCATATTCGCGGCGTCCCTTCTTTGCATTTGTAGAAATGAATAGGCTCTTTGAGGTGAAGAAGAGAATGGCAGCGTCCGCGCTCTATCCATTTGTGCTTCGACGCCGCGCTACTCTCTGTGCATATTCACGGAGTCTCTTCATTGCATTTGTAGAAATGAATAGGAGCTTGGGGGTGGAGAGGAGAATGGCGGCGTCTGCGCTCTTTCCATTTGTGCTTCGTCGCCACGGTACTCGCTGTGCATATTCGCGGCGTCCCTTCTTTGCATTTGTAGAAATGAATAGGCGCTTGGAGGTGGAGAAGAGAATGGCGGCGTCCGCGTTCTATTCATTTGTGCTTCGACGCCGCGGTACTCGCTGTGCACATTCACGGCGTCTCTTCATTGCATTTGTAGAAATGAATAGGCGCTTGGAGGTGAAGAAGAGAATGGCGGCGTCCGCGCTCTATCCATTTGTGCTTCGACGCCGCGGTACTCGCTGTGCATATTCGCGGCGTCCCTTCTTTGCATTTGTAGAAATGAATAGGCTCTTTGAGGTGAAGAAGAGAATGGCAGCGTCCGCGCTCTATCCATTTGTGCTTCGACGCCGCGCTACTCTCTGTGCACATTCACGGCGTCTCTTCATTGCATTTGTAGAAATGAATAGGAGCTTGGGGGTGGAGAGGAGAATGGCGGCGTCTGCGCTCTTTCCATTTGTGCTTCGTCGCCACGGTACTCGCTGTGCATATTCGCGGCGTCTCTTCTTTGCATTTGTAGAAATGAATAGGCGCTTGGAGGTGAAGAAGAGAATGGCCGCGTCCGCGCTCTTTCCATTTGTGCTTAGTCACCGCAGTACTCGCTGTGCATATTCACGGCGTCTCTTCATTGCATTTGTAGAAATGAATAGGCGCTTGGAGGTGAAGAAGAGAATGGCGGCGTCCGCGCTCTATCCATTTGTGCTTCGACGCCGCGGTACTCGCTGTGCATATTCACGGCGTCTCTTCATTGCATTTGTAGAAATGTATAGGCGCTTGGAGGTGGAGAAGAGAATGGCGGCGTCCGCGCTCTATCCATTTGTGCTTCGACGCCGCGGTACTCGCTGTGCACATTCGCGGCGTCTCTTCTTTCCATTTGTAGAAATGAATAGGCGCTTGTAGGTGGAGAAGAGAATGGCGGCGTCCGCGCTCTATCCATTTGTGCTTCGACGCCGCGGTACTCGCTGTGCACATTCGCGGCGTCTCTTCTTTGCATTTGTAGAAATGAATAGGCGCTTGGAGGTGAAGAAGAGAATAGCGGCGTCCGCGCTCTATCCATTTGTGCTTCGACGCCGCGGTACTCGCTGTGCATATTCACGGCGTCTCTTCATTGCATTTGTAGAAATGAATAGGCTCTTGGAGGTGAAGATGAGAATGGCGGCGTCCGCGCTCTATCCATTTGTGCCTCGACGCTGCGGTACTGGCTTTGCACATTCGCGGCGTCTCTTCTTTGCATTTGTAGAAATTAATAGGCGCTTGTAGGTGGAGAAGAGAATGGCGGCGTCCGCGCTCTATCCATTTGTGCTTCGACGCCGCGGTACTCGCTGTGCACATTCGCGGCGTCTCTTCTTTGCATTTGTAGAAACGAATAGGCGGTTGGAGGTGGAGAAGAGAATGGCTGCGTCCGCGCTCTTTCCATTTGTGCTTCGTCGCCACGGTACTCGCTGTGCACATTCGCGGCGTCTCTTCTTTGCATTTGTAGAAATGAATAGGCGCTTGTAGGTGGAGAAGAGAATGGCGGCGTCCGCGCTCTATCCATTTGTGCTTCGACGCCGCGGTACTCGCTGTGCACATTCGCGGCGTCTCTTCTTTGCATTTGTAGAAATGAATAGGCGCTTGGAGGTGAAGAAGAGAATGGCGGCGTCCGCGCTCTATCCATTTGCGCTTCGACGCCGCGGTACTCGCTGTGCATATTCACGGCGTCTCTTCATTGCATTTGCAGAAATGAATAGGCGCTTGGAGGTAGAGAAGAGAATGGCGGCGTCCGCGCTCTATCAATTTGTGCTTCGACGCCGCGGTACTCGCTGTGCATATTCGCGGCGTCCCTTCTTTGCATTTGTAGAAATGAATAGGCGCTTGGAGGTGAAGAAGAGAATGGCGGCGTCCGCGCTCTATCTATTTGTGCTTCGACGCCGCGGTACTCGCTGTGCATATTCGCGGCGTCCCTTCTTTGCATTTGTAGAAATGAATAGGCTCATCGAGGTGAAGAAGAGAATGGCGGCGTCCGCGCTCTATCCATTTGTGCTTCGACGCCGCGCTACTCTCTGTGCATATTCGCGGCGTCCCTTCTTTGAATTTGTAGAAATTAATAGGCGGTTGGAGGTGGAGAAGAGAATGGCCGCGTCCGCGCTCTTTCCATTTGTGCTTCGTCGCCGCGGTACTCGCTGTGCATATTCGCGGCGTCCCTTCTTTGCATTTGTAGAAATGAATAGGCGCTTGGAGGTGAAGAAGTGAATGGCCGCTTCCGCGTTCTTTCCATTTGTGCTTCGATGACGCGTTGCTCCCTGTGCATATTCGGGGCGTCTCTTCTTTGCATTTGTGGAAATGAATAGGCGGTTGGAGGTGGAGAAGAGAATGGCCGCGTCCGCGCTCTTTCCATTTGTGCTTCGTCGCCACGGTACTCGCTGTGCATATTCGCGGCGTCCCTTCTTTGCATTTGTAGAAATGAATAGGCGCTTGGAGGTGGAGAAGAGAATGGCGGCGTCCGCGTTCTCTCCATTTGTGCTTCGACGCCGCGGTACTCGCTGTGCACATTCGCGGCGTCTCTTCTTTGCATTTGTAGAAATGAATAGGCGCTTGAAGGTGAAGAACAGAATGGCCGCGTCCGCGCTCTTTCCATTTGTGCTTCGTCGCCACGGTACTCGCTGTGCATATTCACGGCGTCTCTTCATTGCATTTGTAGAAATGAATAGGCGCTTGGAGGTGAAGAAGAGAATGGCGGCGTCCGCGCTCTATCCATTTGTGCTTCGACGCCGCGGTACTCGCTGTGCATATTCACGGCGTCTCTTCATTGCATTTGTAGAAATGAATAGGCGCTTGGAGGTGGAGAAGAGAATGGCGGCGTCCGCGCTCTATCCATTTGTGCTTCGACGCCGCGGTACTCGCTGTGCTCATTCGCGGCGTCTCTTCTTTGCATTTGTAGAAATGAATAGGCGCTTGTAGGTGGAGAAGAGAATGGCGGCGTCCGCGCTCTATCCATTTGTGCTTCGACGCCGCGGTACTCGCTGTGCACATTCGCGGCGTCTCTTCTTTGCATTTGAAGAAATGAATAGGCGCTTGGAGGTGAAGAAGAGAATAGCGGCGTCCGCGCTCTATCCATTTGTGCTTCGACGCCGCGGTACTCGCTGTGCATATTCACGGCGTCTCTTCATTGCATTTGTAGAAATGAATAGGCTCTTGGAGGTGAAGATGAGAATGGCGGCGTCCGCGCTCTATCCATTTGTGCCTCGACGCTGCGGTACTCGCTGTGCACATTCGCGGCGTCTCTTCTTTGCATTTGTAGAAATGAATAGGCGCTTGGAGGTGAAGAAGAGAATGGCGGCGTCCGCGCTCTATCCATTTGTGCTTCGACGCCGCGGTACTCGCTGTGCACATTCGCGGCGTCTCTTCTTTGCATTTGTAGAAATGAATAGGCGCTTGGAGGTGGAGAAGAGAATGGCGGCGTCCGCGCTCTATCCATTTGTGCTTCGACGCCGCGGTACTCGCTGTGCACATTCGCGGCGTCTCTTCTTTGCATTTGTAGAAATGAATAGGCGCTTGGAGGTGAAGAAGAGAATGGCGGCGTCCGCGCTCTATCCATTTGTGCTTCGACGCCGCGGTACTCGCTGTGCATATTCGCGGCGTCCCTTCTTTGCATTTGTAGAAATGAATAGGCTCTTTGAGGTGAAGAAGAGAATGGCAGCGTCCGCGCTCTATCCATTTGTGCTTCGACGCCGCGCTACTCTCTGTGCATATTCACGGCGTCTCTTCATTGCATTTGTAGAAATGAATAGGAGCTTGGGGGTGGAGAGGAGAATGGCGGCGTCTGCGCTCTTTCCATTTGTGCTTCGTCGCCACGGTACTCGCTGTGCATATTCGCGGCGTCCCTTCTTTGCATTTGTAGAAATGAATAGGCGCTTGGAGGTGGAGAAGAGAATGGCGGCGTCCGCGTTCTATTCATTTGTGCTTCGACGCCGCGGTACTCGCTGTGCACATTCACGGCGTCTCTTCATTGCATTTGTAGAAATGAATAGGCGCTTGGAGGTGAAGAAGAGAATGGCGGCGTCCGCGCTCTATCCATTTGTGCTTCGACGCCGCGGTACTCGCTGTGCATATTCGCGGCGTCCCTTCTTTGCATTTGTAGAAATGAATAGGCTCTTTGAGGTGAAGAAGAGAATGGCAGCGTCCGCGCTCTATCCATTTGTGCTTCGACGCCGCGCTACTCTCTGTGCACATTCACGGCGTCTCTTCATTGCATTTGTAGAAATGAATAGGAGCTTGGGGGTGGAGAGGAGAATGGCGGCGTCTGCGCTCTTTCCATTTGTGCTTCGTCGCCACGGTACTCGCTGTGCATATTCGCGGCGTCTCTTCTTTGCATTTGTAGAAATGAATAGGCGCTTGGAGGTGAAGAAGAGAATGGCCGCGTCCGCGCTCTTTCCATTTGTGCTTAGTCACCGCAGTACTCGCTGTGCATATTCACGGCGTCTCTTCATTGCATTTGTAGAAATGAATAGGCGCTTGGAGGTGAAGAAGAGAATGGCGGCGTCCGCGCTCTATCCATTTGTGCTTCGACGCCGCGGTACTCGCTGTGCATATTCACGGCGTCTCTTCATTGCATTTGTAGAAATGTATAGGCGCTTGGAGGTGGAGAAGAGAATGGCGGCGTCCGCGCTCTATCCATTTGTGCTTCGACGCCGCGGTACTCGCTGTGCACATTCGCGGCGTCTCTTCTTTCCATTTGTAGAAATGAATAGGCGCTTGTAGGTGGAGAAGAGAATGGCGGCGTCCGCGCTCTATCCATTTGTGCTTCGACGCCGCGGTACTCGCTGTGCACATTCGCGGCGTCTCTTCTTTGCATTTGTAGAAATGAATAGGCGCTTGGAGGTGAAGAAGAGAATAGCGGCGTCCGCGCTCTATCCATTTGTGCTTCGACGCCGCGGTACTCGCTGTGCATATTCACGGCGTCTCTTCATTGCATTTGTAGAAATGAATAGGCTCTTGGAGGTGAAGATGAGAATGGCGGCGTCCGCGCTCTATCCATTTGTGCCTCGACGCTGCGGTACTGGCTTTGCACATTCGCGGCGTCTCTTCTTTGCATTTGTAGAAATTAATAGGCGCTTGTAGGTGGAGAAGAGAATGGCGGCGTCCGCGCTCTATCCATTTGTGCTTCGACGCCGCGGTACTCGCTGTGCACATTCGCGGCGTCTCTTCTTTGCATTTGTAGAAATGAATAGGCGGTTGGAGGTGGAGAAGAGAATGGCTGCGTCCGCGCTCTTTCCATTTGTGCTTCGTCGCCACGGTACTCGCTGTGCACATTCGCGGCGTCTCTTCTTTGCATTTGTAGAAATGAATAGGCGCTTGTAGGTGGAGAAGAGAATGGCGGCGTCCGCGCTCTATCCATTTGTGCTTCGACGCCGCGGTACTCGCTGTGCACATTCGCGGCGTCTCTTCTTTGCATTTGTAGAAATGAATAGGCGCTTGGAGGTGAAGAAGAGAATGGCGGCGTCCGCGCTCTATCCATTTGCGCTTCGACGCCGCGGTACTCGCTGTGCATATTCACGGCGTCTCTTCATTGCATTTGCAGAAATGAATAGGCGCTTGGAGGTAGAGAAGAGAATGGCGGCGTCCGCGCTCTATCAATTTGTGCTTCGACGCCGCGGTACTCGCTGTGCATATTCGCGGCGTCCCTTCTTTGCATTTGTAGAAATGAATAGGCGCTTGGAGGTGAAGAAGAGAATGGCGGCGTCCGCGCTCTATCTATTTGTGCTTCGACGCCGCGGTACTCGCTGTGCATATTCGCGGCGTCCCTTCTTTGCATTTGTAGAAATGAATAGGCTCATCGAGGTGAAGAAGAGAATGGCGGCGTCCGCGCTCTATCCATTTGTGCTTCGACGCCGCGCTACTCTCTGTGCATATTCACGGCGTCTCTTCATTGCATTTGTAGAAATGAATAGGAGCTTGGGGGTGGAGAGGAGAATGGCGGCTTCCGCGCTCTATCCATTTGTGCTTCGACGCCGCGGTACTCGCTGTGCATATTCGCGGCGTCTCTTCGCATTTGTAGAAACGAATAGGCGCTTGGAGGTGGAGAAGAGAATGGCCGCGTCCGCGCTCTTTCCATTTGTGCTTCGTCGCCGCGGTACTCTCTGTGCATATTCGCGGCCTCCCTTTGCATTTGCAGAAATGAATAGGCGCTTGGAGGTGAAGAAGAGGATGGCGGCGTCCGCGCTCTATCCATTTGTGCTTCGACGCCGCGGTACTCGCTGTGCATATTCGCGGCGTCCCTTCTTTGCATTTGTAGAAATGAATAGGCGCTTGGAGGTGAAGAAGAAAATGGCGGAATCCGCGCTCTATCCATTTGTGCTTCGACGCCGCGGTACTCGCTGTGCATATTCGCGGCGTCCCTTCTTTGCATTTGTAGAAATGAATAGGCGCTTGGAGGTCGAGAAGAGAATGGCCGCGTCCGCGCTCTTTCCATTTGTGCTTCGTCGCCGCGGTACTCTCTGTGCATATTCGCGGCGTCCCTTCTTTGAATTTGTAGAAATTAATAGGCGGTTGGAGGTGGAGAAGAGAATGGCCGCGTCCGCGCTCTTTCCATTTGTGCTTCGTCGCCGCGGTACTCGCTGTGCATATTCGCGGCGTCCCTTCTTTGCATTTGTAGAAATGAATAGGCGCTTGGAGGTGAAGAAGTGAATGGCCGCTTCCGCGTTCTTTCCATTTGTGCTTCGATGACGCGTTGCTCCCTGTGCATATTCGGGGCGTCTCTTCTTTGCATTTGTGGAAATGAATAGGCGGTTGGAGGTGGAGAAGAGAATGGCCGCGTCCGCGCTCTTTCCATTTGTGCTTCGTCGCCACGGTACTCGCTGTGCATATTCGCGGCGTCCCTTCTTTGCATTTGTAGAAATGAATAGGCGCTTGGAGGTGGAGAAGAGAATGGCGGCGTCCGCGTTCTATCCATTTGTGCTTCGACGCCGCGGTACTCGCTGTGCACATTCGCGGCGTCTCTTCTTTGCATTTGTAGAAATGAATAGGCGCTTGAAGGTGAAGAACAGAATGGCCGCGTCCGCGCTCTTTCCATTTGTGCTTCGTCGCCACGGTACTCGCTGTGCATATTCGCGGCGTCCCTTCTTTGCATTTGTAGAAATGAATAGGCGCTTGGAGGTGGAGAAGAGAATGGCGGCGTCCGCGTTCTATCCATTTGTGCTTCGACGCCGCGGTACTCGCTGTGCACATTCGCGGCGTCTCTTCTTTGCATTTGTAGAAATGAATAGGCGCTTGGAGGTGAAGAAGAGAATGGCCGCGTCTGCGCTCTTTCCATTTGTGCTTAGTCGCCGCAGTACTCGCTGTGCATATTCACGGCGTCTCTTTATTGCATTTGTAGAAATGAATAGGCGCTTGGAGGTGAAGAAGAGAATGGCGGCGTCCGCGCTCTATCCATTTGTGCTTCGACGCCGCGGTACTCGCTGTGCATATTCACGGCGTCTCTTCATTGCATTTGTAGAAATGAATAGGCGCTTGGAGGTGGAGAAGAGAATGGCGGCGTCCGCGCTCTATCCATTTGTGCTTCGACGCCGCGGTACTCGCTGTGCATATTCGCGGCGTCCCTTCTTTGCATTTGTAGAAATGAATAGGCGCTTGGAGGTGGAGAAGAGAATGGCGGCGTCCGCGTTCTATCCATTTGTGCTTCGACGCCGCGGTACTCGCTGTGCACATTCGCGGCGTCTCTTCTTTGCATTTGTAGAAATGAATAGGCGCTTGAAGGTGAAGAAGAGAATGGCCGCGTCCGCGCTCTTTCCATTTGTGCTTCGTCGCCACGGTACTCGCTGTGCATATTCGCGGCGTCCCTTCTTTGCATTTGTAGAAATGAATAGGCGCTTGGAGGTGGAGAAGAGAATGGCGGCGTCCGCGTTCTATCCATTTGTGCTTCGACGCCGCGGTACTCGCTGTGCACATTCGCGGCGTCTCTTCTTTGCATTTGTAGAAATGAATAGGCGCTTGGAGGTGAAGAAGAGAATGGCCGCGTCCGCGCTCTTTCCATTTGTGCTTAGTCGCCGCAGTACTCGCTGTGCATATTCACGGCGTCTCTTCATTGCATTTGTAGAAATGAATAGGCGCTTGGAGGTGAAGAAGAGAATGGCGGCGTCCGCGCTCTATCCATTTCTGCTTCGACGCCGCGGTACTCGCTGTGCATATTCACGGCGTCTCTTCATTGCATTTGTAGAAATGAATAGGCGCTTGGAGGTGGAGAAGAGAATGGCGGCGTCCGCGCTCTATCCATTTGTGCTTCGACGCCGCGGTACTCGCTGTGCACATTCGCGGCGTCTCTTCTTTGCATTTGTAGAAATGAATAGGCGCTTGTAGGTGGAGAAGAGAATGGCGGCGTCCGCGCTCTATCCATTTGTGCTTCGACGCCGCGGTACTCGCTGTGCACATTCGCGGCGTCTCTTCTTTGCATTTGAAGAAATGAATAGGCGCTTGGAGGTGAAGAAGAGAATAGCGGCGTCCGCGCTCTATCCATTTGTGCTTCGACGCCGCGGTACTCGCTGTGCATATTCACGGCGTCTCTTCATTGCATTTGTAGAAATGAATAGGCTCTTGGAGGTGAAGATGAGAATGGCGGCGTCCGCGCTCTATCCATTTGTGCCTCGACGCTGCGGTACTCGCTGTGCACATTCGCGGCGTCTCTTCTTTGCATTTGTAGAAATGAATAGGCGCTTGGAGGTGAAGAAGAGAATGGCGGCGTCCGCGCTCTATCCATTTGTGCTTCGACGCCGCGGTACTCGCTGTGCACATTCGCGGCGTCTCTTCTTTGCATTTGTAGAAATGAATAGGCGCTTGGAGGTGGAGAAGAGAATGGCGGCGTCCGCGCTCTATCCATTTGTGCTTCGACGCCGCGGTACTCGCTGTGCACATTCGCGGCGTCTCTTCTTTGCATTTGTAGAAATGAATAGGCGCTTGGAGGTGAAGAAGAGAATGGCGGCGTCCGCGCTCTATCCATTTGTGCTTCGACGCCGCGGTACTCGCTGTGCATATTCGCGGCGTCCCTTCTTTGCATTTGTAGAAATGAATAGGCTCTTTGAGGTAAAGAAGAGAATGGCGGCGTCCGCGCTCTATCCATTTGTGCTTCGACGCCGCGCTACTCTCTGTGCATATTCACGGCGTCTCTTCATTGCATTTGTAGAAATGAATAGGAGCTTGGGGGTGGAGAGGAGAATGGCGGCGTCCGCGCTCTATCCATTTGTGCTTCGACGCCGCGGTACTCGCTGTGCATATTCGCGGCGTCTCTTCTTTGCATTTGTAGAAACGAATAGGCGCTTGGAGGTGGAGAAGAGAATGGCCGCGTCCGCGCTCTTTCCATTTGTGCTTCGTCGCCGCGGTACTCTCTGTGCATATTCGCGGCGTCCCTTCTTTGCATTTGTAGAAATGAATAGGCGCTTGGAGGTGAAGAAGAGAATGGCGGCGTCCGCGCACTATCCATTTGTGCTTCGACGCCGCGGTACTCGCTGTGCATATTCGCGGCGTCCCTTCTTTGCATTTCTAGAAATGAATAGGCGCTTGGAGGTGAAGAAGAGAATGGCGGCGTCCGCGCTCTATCCATTTGTGCTTCGACGCCGCGGTACTCGCTGTGCAAATTCGCGGCGTCTCTTCTTTGCATTTGTAGAAATGAATAGGCGCTTGGAGGTGAAGAGGAGAATGGCCGCTTCCGCGCTCTATCCATTTGTGCTTCGACGCCGCGGTACTCGCTGTGCATATTCGCGGCGTCTCTTCTTTGCATTTGTAGAAATGAATAGGCGCTTGGAGGTGGAGAAAAGAATGACCGCGTCCGCGCTCTTTCCATTTGTGCTTCGTCGCCGCGGTACTCGCTGTGCATATTCGCGGCGTCCCTTCTTTGCATTTGTAGAAATGAATAGGCGCTTGGAGGTCGAGAAGAGAATGGCCGCGTCCGCGCTCTTTCCATTTGTGCTTCGACGCCGCGGTACTCGCTGTGCATATTCACGGCGTCTCTTCATTGCATTTGTAGAAATGAATAGGAGCTTGGAGGTGGAGAGGAGAATGGCGGCGTCCGCGCTCTATCCATTTGTGCTTCGACGCCGCGGTACTCCCTGTGCAAATTCGCGGCGTCTCTTCTTTGCATTTGTAGAAATGAATAGGCGCTTGGAGGTGAAGAGGAGAATGGCCGCTTCCGCGCTCTATCCATTTGTGCTTCGTCGCCGCGGTACTCGCTGTGCATATTCGCGGCGTCCCTTCTTTGCATTTGTAGAAATGAATAGGCGCTTGGAGGTCGAGAAGAGAATGGCCGCGTCCGCGCTCTATCCATTTGTGCTTCGACGCCGCGGTACTCGCTGTGCATATTCGCGGCGTCCCTTCTTTGCATTTGTAGAAATGAATAGGCGCTTGGAGGTGAAGAAGAGAATGGCCGCTTCCGCGTTCTTTCCATTTGTGCTTCGATGCCGCGTTGCTCCCTGTGCATATTCGGGGCGTCTCTTCTTTGCATTTGTAGAAATGAATAGGCGGTTGGAGGTGGAGAAGAGAATGGCCGCGTCCGCGCTCTTTCCATATGTGCTTCGTCGCCACGGTACTCGCTGTGCATATTCGCGGCGTCCCTTCTTTGCATTTGTAGAAATGAATAGGCGCTTGGAGGTGGAGAAGAGAATGGCGGCGTCCGCGTTCTATCCATTTGTGCTTCGACGCCGCGTTACTCGCTGTGCACATTCGCGGCGTCTCTTCTTTGCATTTGTAGAAATGAATAGGCGCTTAGAGGTGAAGAAGAGAATGGCCGCGTCCGCGCTCTTTCCATTTGTGCTTAGTCGCCGCGGTACTCGCTGTGCATATTCACGGCGTCTCTTCATTGCATTTGTAGAAATGAATAGGCGCTTGGAGGTGGAGAAGAGAATGGCGGCGTCCGCGCTCTATCCATTTGTGCTTCGACGCCGCGGTACTCGCTGTGCACATTCGCGGCGTCTCTTCTTTGCATTTGTAGAAATGAATAGGCGCTTGTAGGTGGAGAAGAGAATGGCCGCGTCCGCGCTCTTTCCATTTGTGCTTAGTCGCCGCAGTACTCGCTGTGCATATTCACGGCGTCTCTTCATTGCATTTGTAGAAATGAATAGGCGCTTGGAGGTGAAGAAGAGAATGGCGGCGTCCGCGCTCTATCCATTTCTGCTTCGACGCCGCGGTACTCGCTGTGCATATTCACGGCGTCTCTTCATTGCATTTGTAGAAATGAATAGGCGCTTGGAGGTGGAGAAGAGAATGGCGGCGTCCGCGCTCTATCCATTTGTGCTTCGACGCCGCGGTACTCGCTGTGCACATTCGCGGCGTCTCTTCTTTGCATTTGTAGAAATGAATAGGCGCTTGTAGGTGGAGAAGAGAATGGCGGCGTCCGCGCTCTATCCATTTGTGCTTCGACGCCGCGGTACTCGCTGTGCACATTCGCGGCGTCTCTTCTTTGCATTTGAAGAAATGAATAGGCGCTTGGAGGTGAAGAAGAGAATAGCGGCGTCCGCGCTCTATCCATTTGTGCTTCGACGCCGCGGTACTCGCTGTGCATATTCACGGCGTCTCTTCATTGCATTTGTAGAAATGAATAGGCTCTTGGAGGTGAAGATGAGAATGGCGGCGTCCGCGCTCTATCCATTTGTGCCTCGACGCTGCGGTACTCGCTGTGCACATTCGCGGCGTCTCTTCTTTGCATTTGTAGAAATGAATAGGCGCTTGGAGGTGAAGAAGAGAATGGCGGCGTCCGCGCTCTATCCATTTGTGCTTCGACGCCGCGGTACTCGCTGTGCACATTCGCGGCGTCTCTTCTTTGCATTTGTAGAAATGAATAGGCGCTTGGAGGTGGAGAAGAGAATGGCGGCGTCCGCGCTCTATCCATTTGTGCTTCGACGCCGCGGTACTCGCTGTGCACATTCGCGGCGTCTCTTCTTTGCATTTGTAGAAATGAATAGGCGCTTGGAGGTGAAGAAGAGAATGGCGGCGTCCGCGCTCTATCCATTTGTGCTTCGACGCCGCGGTACTCGCTGTGCATATTCGCGGCGTCCCTTCTTTGCATTTGTAGAAATGAATAGGCTCTTTGAGGTAAAGAAGAGAATGGCGGCGTCCGCGCTCTATCCATTTGTGCTTCGACGCCGCGCTACTCTCTGTGCATATTCACGGCGTCTCTTCATTGCATTTGTAGAAATGAATAGGAGCTTGGGGGTGGAGAGGAGAATGGCGGCGTCCGCGCTCTATCCATTTGTGCTTCGACGCCGCGGTACTCGCTGTGCATATTCGCGGCGTCTCTTCTTTGCATTTGTAGAAACGAATAGGCGCTTGGAGGTGGAGAAGAGAATGGCCGCGTCCGCGCTCTTTCCATTTGTGCTTCGTCGCCGCGGTACTCTCTGTGCATATTCGCGGCGTCCCTTCTTTGCATTTGTAGAAATGAATAGGCGCTTGGAGGTGAAGAAGAGAATGGCGGCGTCCGCGCACTATCCATTTGTGCTTCGACGCCGCGGTACTCGCTGTGCATATTCGCGGCGTCCCTTCTTTGCATTTCTAGAAATGAATAGGCGCTTGGAGGTGAAGAAGAGAATGGCGGCGTCCGCGCTCTATCCATTTGTGCTTCGACGCCGCGGTACTCGCTGTGCAAATTCGCGGCGTCTCTTCTTTGCATTTGTAGAAATGAATAGGCGCTTGGAGGTGAAGAGGAGAATGGCCGCTTCCGCGCTCTATCCATTTGTGCTTCGACGCCGCGGTACTCGCTGTGCATATTCGCGGCGTCTCTTCTTTGCATTTGTAGAAATGAATAGGCGCTTGGAGGTGGAGAAAAGAATGACCGCGTCCGCGCTCTTTCCATTTGTGCTTCGTCGCCGCGGTACTCGCTGTGCATATTCGCGGCGTCCCTTCTTTGCATTTGTAGAAATGAATAGGCGCTTGGAGGTCGAGAAGAGAATGGCCGCGTCCGCGCTCTTTCCATTTGTGCTTCGACGCCGCGGTACTCGCTGTGCATATTCACGGCGTCTCTTCATTGCATTTGTAGAAATGAATAGGAGCTTGGAGGTGGAGAGGAGAATGGCGGCGTCCGCGCTCTATCCATTTGTGCTTCGACGCCGCGGTACTCCCTGTGCAAATTCGCGGCGTCTCTTCTTTGCATTTGTAGAAATGAATAGGCGCTTGGAGGTGAAGAGGAGAATGGCCGCTTCCGCGCTCTATCCATTTGTGCTTCGTCGCCGCGGTACTCGCTGTGCATATTCGCGGCGTCCCTTCTTTGCATTTGTAGAAATGAATAGGCGCTTGGAGGTCGAGAAGAGAATGGCCGCGTCCGCGCTCTATCCATTTGTGCTTCGACGCCGCGGTACTCGCTGTGCATATTCGCGGCGTCCCTTCTTTGCATTTGTAGAAATGAATAGGCGCTTGGAGGTGAAGAAGAGAATGGCCGCTTCCGCGTTCTTTCCATTTGTGCTTCGATGCCGCGTTGCTCCCTGTGCATATTCGGGGCGTCTCTTCTTTGCATTTGTAGAAATGAATAGGCGGTTGGAGGTGGAGAAGAGAATGGCCGCGTCCGCGCTCTTTCCATATGTGCTTCGTCGCCACGGTACTCGCTGTGCATATTCGCGGCGTCCCTTCTTTGCATTTGTAGAAATGAATAGGCGCTTGGAGGTGGAGAAGAGAATGGCGGCGTCCGCGTTCTATCCATTTGTGCTTCGACGCCGCGTTACTCGCTGTGCACATTCGCGGCGTCTCTTCTTTGCATTTGTAGAAATGAATAGGCGCTTGGAGGTGAAGAAGAGAATGGCCGCGTCCGCGCTCTTTCCATTTGTGCTTAGTCGCCGCGGTACTCGCTGTGCATATTCACGGCGTCTCTTCATTGCATTTGTAGAAATGAATAGGCGCTTGGAGGTGGAGAAGAGAATGGCGGCGTCCGCGCTCTATCCATTTGTGCTTCGACGCCGCGGTACTCGCTGTGCACATTCGCGGCGTCTCTTCTTTGCATTTGTAGAAATGAATAGGCGCTTGTAGGTGGAGAAGAGAATGGCGGCGTCCGCGCTCTATCCATTTGTGCTTCGACGCCGCGGTACTCGCTGTGCACATTCGCGGCGTCTCTTCTTTGCATTTGTAGAAATGAATAGGCGCTTGGAGGTGAAGAAGAGAATGGCGGCGTCCGCGCTCTATCCATTTGTGCTTCGACGCCGCGGTACTCGCTGTGCATATTCACGGCGTCTCTTCATTGCATTTGCAGAAATGAATAGGCGCTTGGAGGTAGAGAAGAGAATGGCGGCGTCCGCGCTCTATCAATTTGTGCTTCGACGCCGCGGTAATCGCTGTGCATATTCGCGGCGTCCCTTCTTTGAATTTGTAGAAATGAATAGGCGCTTGGAGGTGAAGAAGAAAATGGCGGCGTCCGCGCTCTATCCATTTGTGCTTCGACGCCGCGGTACTCGCTGTGCATATTCGCGGCGTCCCTTCTTTGCATTTGTAGGAATGAATAGGCGCTTGGAGGTGAAGAAGAGAATGGCGGCGTCCGCGCTCTATCCATTTGTGCTTCGACGCCGCGCTACTCTCTGTGCATATTCACGGCGTCTCTTCATTGCATTTGTAGAAATGAATAGGAGCTTGGGGGTGGAGAGGAGAATGGCGGCGTCCGCGCTCTATCCATTTGTGCTTCGACGCCGCGGTACTCGCTGTGCATATTCGCGCCGTCTCTTCTTTGCATTTGTAGAAACGAATAGGCGCTTGGAGGTGGAGAAGAGAATGGCCGCGTCCGCGCTCTTTCCATTTGTGCTTCGTCGCCGCGGTACTGTCTGTGCATATTCGCGGCGTCCCTTCTTTGCATTTGTAGAAATGAATAGGCGCTTGGAGGTGAAGAAGAGAATGGCGGCGTCCGCGCTCTATCCATTTGTGCTTCGACGCCGCGGTACTCGCTGTGCATATTCGCGGCGTCCCTTCTTTGCATTTGTAGAAATGAATAGGCGCTTGGAGGTGAAGAAGAGAATGGCGGCGTCCGCGCTCTATCCATTTGTGCTTCGACGCCGCGGTACTCGCTGTGTATATTCACGGCGTCTCTTCATTGCATTTGTAGAAATGAATAGGAGCTTGGAGGTGGAGAGGAGAATGGCGGCGTCCGCGCTCTATCCATTTGTGCTTCGACGCCGCGGAACTCGCTGTGCAAATTCGCGGCGTCTCTTCTTTGCATTTGTAGAAATGAATAGGCGCTTGGAGGTGAAGAGGAGAATGGCCGCGTCCGCGCTCTATCCATTTGTGCTTCGACGCCGCGGTACTCGCTGTGCATATTCGCGGCGTCTCTTCTTTGCATTTGTAGAAATGAATAGGCGCTTGGAGGTGGAGAAAAGAATGACCGCGTCCGCGCTCTTTCCATTTGTGCTTCGTCGCCGCGGTACTCGCTGTGCATATTCGCGGCGTCCCTTCTTTGCATTTGTCGAAATGAATAGGCGCTTGGAGGTCGAGAAGAGAATGGCCGCGTCCGCGCTCTTTCTATTTGTGCTTCGTCGCCGCGGTACTCTCTGTGCATATTCGCGGCGTCCCTTCTTTGCATTTGTAGAAATGAATAGGCGGTTGGAGGTGGAGAAGAGAATGGCCGCGTCCGCGCTCTTTCCATTTGTGCTTCGACGCCGCGGTACTCGCTGTGCATATTCGCGGCGTCTCTTCTTTGCATTTGTAGAAACGAATAGGCGCTTGGAGGTGGAGAAGAGAATGGCCGCGTCCGCGCTCTTTCCATTTGTGCTTCGTCGCCGCGGTACTCTCTGTGCATATTCGCGGCGTCCCTTCTTTGCATTTGTAGAAATGAATAGGCGCTTGGAGGTGAAGAAGAGAATGGCGGCGTCCGCGCACTATCCATTTGTGCTTCGACGCCGCGGTACTCGCTGTGCATATTCGCGGCGTCCCTTCTTTGCATTTCTAGAAATGAATAGGCGCTTGGAGGTGAAGAAGAGAATGGCGGCGTCCGCGCTCTATCCATTTGTGCTTCGACGCCGCGGTACTCGCTGTGCAAATTCGCGGCGTCTCTTCTTTGCATTTGTAGAAATGAATAGGCGCTTGGAGGTGAAGAGGAGAATGGCCGCTTCCGCGCTCTATCCATTTGTGCTTCGACGCCGCGGTACTCGCTGTGCATATTCGCGGCGTCTCTTCTTTGCATTTGTAGAAATGAATAGGCGCTTGGAGGTGGAGAAAAGAATGACCGCGTCCGCGCTCTTTCCATTTGTGCTTCGTCGCCGCGGTACTCGCTGTGCATATTCGCGGCGTCCCTTCTTTGCATTTGTAGAAATGAATAGGCGCTTGGAGGTCGAGAAGAGAATGGCCGCGTCCGCGCTCTTTCCATTTGTGCTTCGACGCCGCGGTACTCGCTGTGCATATTCACGGCGTCTCTTCATTGCATTTGTAGAAATGAATAGGAGCTTGGAGGTGGAGAGGAGAATGGCGGCGTCCGCGCTCTATCCATTTGTGCTTCGACGCCGCGGTACTCCCTGTGCAAATTCGCGGCGTCTCTTCTTTGCATTTGTAGAAATGAATAGGCGCTTGGAGGTGAAGAGGAGAATGGCCGCTTCCGCGCTCTATCCATTTGTGCTTCGTCGCCGCGGTACTCGCTGTGCATATTCGCGGCGTCCCTTCTTTGCATTTGTAGAAATGAATAGGCGCTTGGAGGTCGAGAAGAGAATGGCCGCGTCCGCGCTCTATCCATTTGTGCTTCGACGCCGCGGTACTCGCTGTGCATATTCGCGGCGTCCCTTCTTTGCATTTGTAGAAATGAATAGGCGCTTGGAGGTGAAGAAGAGAATGGCCGCTTCCGCGTTCTTTCCATTTGTGCTTCGATGCCGCGTTGCTCCCTGTGCATATTCGGGGCGTCTCTTCTTTGCATTTGTAGAAATGAATAGGCGGTTGGAGGTGGAGAAGAGAATGGCCGCGTCCGCGCTCTTTCCATATGTGCTTCGTCGCCACGGTACTCGCTGTGCATATTCGCGGCGTCCCTTCTTTGCATTTGTAGAAATGAATAGGCGCTTGGAGGTGGAGAAGAGAATGGCGGCGTCCGCGTTCTATCCATTTGTGCTTCGACGCCGCGTTACTCGCTGTGCACATTCGCGGCGTCTCTTCTTTGCATTTGTAGAAATGAATAGGCGCTTGGAGGTGAAGAAGAGAATGGCCGCGTCCGCGCTCTTTCCATTTGTGCTTAGTCGCCGCGGTACTCGCTGTGCATATTCACGGCGTCTCTTCATTGCATTTGTAGAAATGAATAGGCGCTTGGAGGTGGAGAAGAGAATGGCGGCGTCCGCGCTCTATCCATTTGTGCTTCGACGCCGCGGTACTCGCTGTGCACATTCGCGGCGTCTCTTCTTTGCATTTGTAGAAATGAATAGGCGCTTGTAGGTGGAGAAGAGAATGGCGGCGTCCGCGCTCTATCCATTTGTGCTTCGACGCCGCGGTACTCGCTGTGCACATTCGCGGCGTCTCTTCTTTGCATTTGTAGAAATGAATAGGCGCTTGGAGGTGAAGAAGAGAATGGCGGCGTCCGCGCTCTATCCATTTGTGCTTCGACGCCGCGGTACTCGCTGTGCATATTCACGGCGTCTCTTCATTGCATTTGCAGAAATGAATAGGCGCTTGGAGGTAGAGAAGAGAATGGCGGCGTCCGCGCTCTATCAATTTGTGCTTCGACGCCGCGGTACTCGCTGTGCATATTCGCGGCGTCCCTTCTTTGCATTTGTAGAAATGAATAGGCGCTTGGAGGTGAAGAAGAAAATGGCGGCGTCCGCGCTCTATCCATTTGTGCTTCGACGCCGCGGTACTCGCTGTGCATATTCGCGGCGTCCCTTCTTTGCATTTGTAGGAATGAATAGGCGCTTGGAGGTGAAGAAGAGAATGGCGGCGTCCGCGCTCTATCCATTTGTGCTTCGACGCCGCGCTACTCTCTGTGCATATTCACGGCGTCTCTTCATTGCATTTGTAGAAATGAATAGGAGCTTGGGGGTGGAGAGGAGAATGGCGGCGTCCGCGCTCTATCCATTTGTGCTTCGACGCCGCGGTACTCGCTGTGCATATTCGCGGCGTCTCTTCTTTGCATTTGTAGAAACGAATAGGCGCTTGGAGGTGGAGAAGAGAATGGCCGCGTCCGCGCTCTTTCCATTTGTGCTTCGTCGCCGCGGTACTGTCTGTGCATATTCGCGGCGTCCCTTCTTTGCATTTGTAGAAATGAATAGGCGCTTGGAGGTGAAGAAGAGAATGGCGGCGTCCGCGCTCTATCCATTTGTGCTTCGACGCCGCGGTACTCGCTGTGCATATTCGCGGCGTCCCTTCTTTGCATTTGTAGAAATGAATAGGCGCTTGGAGGTGAAGAAGAGAATGGCGGCGTCCGCGCTCTATCCATTTGTGCTTCGACGCCGCGGTACTCGCTGTGTATATTCACGGCGTCTCTTCATTGCATTTGTAGAAATGAATAGGAGCTTGGAGGTGGAGAGGAGAATGGCGGCGTCCGCGCTCTATCCATTTGTGCTTCGACGCCGCGGAACTCGCTGTGCAAATTCGCGGCGTCTCTTCTTTGCATTTGTAGAAATGAATAGGCGCTTGGAGGTGAAGAGGAGAATGGCCGCGTCCGCGCTCTATCCATTTGTGCTTCGACGCCGCGGTACTCGCTGTGCATATTCGCGGCGTCTCTTCTTTGCATTTGTAGAAATGAATAGGCGCTTGGAGGTGGAGAAAAGAATGACCGCGTCCGCGCTCTTTCCATTTGTGCTTCGTCGCCGCGGTACTCGCTGTGCATATTCGCGGCGTCCCTTCTTTGCATTTGTAGAAATGAATAGGCGCTTGGAGGTCGAGAAGAGAATGGCCGCGTCCGCGCTCTTTCTATTTGTGCTTCGTCGCCGCGGTACTCTCTGTGCATATTCGCGGCGTCCCTTCTTTGCATTTGTAGAAATGAATAGGCGGTTGGAGGTGGAGAAGAGAATGGCCGCGTCCGCGCTCTTTCCATTTGTGCTTCGCCGACGCGGTACTCGCTGTGCATATTCGCGGCGTCCCTTCTTTGCATTTGTAGAAATGAATAGGCGCTTGGAGGTGAAGAAGAGAATGGCCGCTTCCGCGTTCTTTCCATTTGTGCTTCGATGCCGCGTTTCTCCCTGTGCATATTCGGGGCGTCTCTTCTTTGCATTTGTAGAAATGAATAGGCGGTTGGAGATGGAGAAGAGAATGGCCGCGTCCGCGCTCTTTCCATTTGTGCTTCATCGCCACGGTACTCGCTGTGCATATTCGCGGCGTCCCTTCTTTGCATTTGTAGAAATGAATAGGCGCTTGGAGGTGGAGAAGAGAATGGCGGCGTCCGCGTTCTATCCATTTGTGCTTCGACGCCGCGGTACTCGCTGTGCACATTCGCGGCGTCTCTTCTTTGCATTTGTAGAAATGAATAGGCGCTTGGAGGTGAAGAAGAGAATGGCCGCGTCCGCGCTCTTTCCATTTGTGCTTAGTCGCCGCGGTACTCGCTGTGCATATTCACGGCGTCTCTTCATTGCATTTGTAGAAATGAATAGGCGCTTGGAGGTGGAGAGGAGAATGGCGGCGTCCGCGCTCTATCCATTTGTACTTCGACGCCGCGGTACTCGCTGTGCACATTCGCGGCGTCTCTTCTTTGCATTTGTAGAAATGAATAGGCGCTTGTAGGTGGAGAAGAGAATGGCGGCGTCCGCGCTCTATCCATTTGTGCTTCGACGCCGCGGTACTCGCTGTGCACATTCGCGGCGTCTCTTCTTTGCATTTGTAGAAATGAATAGGCGCTTGGAGGTGAAGAAGAGAATGGCGGCGTCCGCGCTCTATCCATTTGTGCTTCGACGCCGCGGTACTCGCTGTGCATATTCGCGGCGTCTCTTATTTGCATTTGTAGAAATGAATATGCGCTTGGAGGTGAAGAGGAGACTGGCCGCTTCCGCGCTCTATCCATTTGTGCTTCGTCGCCGCGGTACTCGCTGTGCATATTCGCGGCGTCCCTTCTTTGCATTTGTAGAAATGAATAGGCGCTTGGAGGTCGAGAAGAGAATGGCCGCGTCCGCGCTCTTTCCATTTGTGCTTCGTCGCCGCGGTACTCTCTGTGCATATTCGCGGCGTCCCTTCTTTGCATTTGTAGCAATGAATAGGCGGTTGGAGGAGGAGAAGAGAATGGCCGCGTCCGCGCTCTTTCCATTTGTGCTTCGTCGCCGCGGTACTCGCTGTGCATATTCGCGGCGTCCCTTCTTTGAATTTGTAGAAATGAATAGGCGCTTGGAGGTGAAGAAGAGAATGGCCGCTTCCGCGCTCTTTCCATTTGTGCTTCGACGCCGCGGTACTCGCTGTGCATATTCACGGCGTCTCTTCATTGCATTTGTAGAAATGAATAGGAGCTTGGAGGTGGAGAGGAGAATGGCGGCGTCCGTGCTCTATCCATTTGTGCTTCGACGCCGCGGTACTCGCTGTGCATATTCGCGGCGTCCCTTCTTTGCATTTGTAGAAATGAATAGGCGGTTGGAGGTGAAGAGAATGGCCGCGTCCGCGCTCTTTCCATTTGTGCTTCGTCGCCGCGGTACTCGCTGTGCATATTCGCGGCGTCCCTTCTTTGCATTTGTAGAAATGAATAGGCGCTTGGAGGTGAAGAAGAGAATGGCCGCTTCCGCGTTCTTTCCATTTGTGCTTCGATGCCGCGTTGCTCCCTGTGCATATTCGGGGCGTCTCTTCTTTGCATTTGTAGAAATGAATTGGCGGTTGGAGGTGGAGAAGAGAATGGCCGCGTCCGCGCTCTTTCCATTTGTGCTTCGTCGCCACGGTACTCGCTGTGCATATTCGCGGCGTCCCTTCCTTGCATTTGTAGAAATGAATAGGCGCTTGGAGGTGGAGAAGAGAATGGCGGCGTCCGCGTTCTATCCATTTGTGCTTCGACGCCGCGGTACTGGCTGTGCACATTCGCGGCGTCTCTTCTTTGCATTTGTAGAAATGAATAGGCGCTTGGAGGTGAAGAAGAGAATGGCGGCGTCCGCGCTCTATCCATTTGTGCTTCGACGCCGCGGTACTCGCTGTGCATATTCGCGGCGTCCCTTCTTTGCATTTGTAGAAATGAATAGGCGCTTGGAGGTGAAGAAGAGAATGGCGGCGTCCGCGCTCTATCCATTTGTGCTTCGACGCCGCGGTATTCGCTGTGCATATTCACGGCGTCTCTTCATTGCATTTGTAGAAATGAATAGGAGCTTGGAGGTGGAGAGGAGAATGGCGGCGTCCGCGCTCTATCCATTTGTGCTTCGACGCCGCGGTACTCGCTGTGCAAATTCGCGGCGTCTCTTCTTTGCATTTGTAGAAATGAATAGGCGCTTGGAGGTGAAGAGGAGAATGGCCGCTTCCGCGCTCTATCCATTTGTGCTTCGACGCCGCGGTACTCGCTGTGCATATTCGCGGCGTCTCTTCTTTGCATTTGTAGAAATGAATAGGCGCTTGGAGGTGGAGAAAAGAATGACCGCGTCCGCGCTCTTTCCATTTGTGCTTCGTCGCCGCGGTACTCGCTGTGCATATTCGCGGCGTCCCTTCTTTGCATTTGTAGAAATGAATAGGCGCTTGGAGGTCGAGAAGAGAATGGCCGCGTCCGCGCTCTTTCCATTTGTGCTTCGTCGCCGCGGTACTCTCTGTGCATATTCGCGGCGTCCCTTCTTTGCATTTGTAGAAATGAATAGGCGGTTGGAGGTGGAGAAGAGAATGGCCGCGTCCGCGCTCTTTCCATTTGTGCTTCGTCGCCGCGGTACTCGCTGTGCATATTCGCGGCGTCCCTTCTTTGCATTTGTAGAAATGAATAGGCGCTTGGAGGTGAAGAAGAGAATGGCCGCTTCCGCGTTCTTTCCATTTGTGCTTCGATGCCGCGTTTCTCCCTGTGCATATTCGGGGCGTCTCTTCTTTGCATTTGTAGAAATGAATAGGCGGTTGGAGATGGAGAAGAGAATGGCCGCGTCCGCGCTCTTTCCATTTGTGCTTCGTCGCCACGGTACTCGCTGTGCATATTCGCGGCGTCCCTTCTTTGCATTTGTAGAAATGAATAGGCGCTTGGAGGTGGAGAAGAGAATGGCGGCGTCCGCGTTCTATCCATTTGTGCTTCGACGCCGCGGTACTCGCTGTGCACATTCGCGGCGTCTCTTCTTTGCATTTGTAGAAATGAATAGGCGCTTGGAGGTGAAGAAGAGAATTGCCGCGTCCGCGCTCTTTCCATTTGTGCTTAGTCGCCGCGGTACTCGCTGTGCATATTCACGGCGTCTCTTCATTGCATTTGTAGAAATGAATAGGCGGTTGGAGGTGGAGAAGAGAATGGCCGCGTCCGCGCTCTTTCCATTTGTGCTTCGTCGCCACGGTACTCGCTGTGCATATTCGCGGCGTCCCTTCTTTGCATTTGTAGAAATGAATAGGCGCTTGGAGGTAGAGAAGAGAATGGCGGCGTCCGCGTTCTATCCATTTGTGCTTCGACGCCGCGGTACTCGCTGTGCACATTCGCGGCGTCTCTTCTTTGCATTTGTAGAAATGAATAGGCGCTTGGAGGTGAAGAAGAGAATGGCCTCGTCCGCGCTCTTTCCATTTGTGCTTAGTCGCCGCGGTACTCGCTGTGCATATTCACGGCGTCTCTTCATTGCATTTGTAGAAATGAATAGGCGCTTGGAGGTGGAGAAGAGAATGGCGGCGTCCGCGCTCTATCCATTTGTGCTTCGACGCCGCGGTACTCGCTGTGCACATTCGCGGCGTCTCTTTGCATTTGTAGAAATGAATAGGCGCTTGTAGGTGGAGAAGAGAATGGCGGCGTCCGCGCTCTATCCATTTGTGCTTCGACGCCGCGGTACTCGCTAGTGCACATTCGCGGCGTCTCTTCTTTGCATTTGTGGAAATGAATAGGCGCTTGTAGGTGGAGAAGAGAATGGCGGCGTCCGCGCTCTATCCATTTGTGCTTCGACGCCGCGGTACTCGCTGTGCACATTCGCGGCGTCTCTTCTTTGCATTTGTAGAAATGAATAGGCGCTTGGAGGTGAAGAAGAGAATGGCGGCGTCCGCGCTCTATCCATTTGTGCTTCGACGCCGCGGTACTCGCTGTGCATATTCGCGGCGTCTCTTCTTTGCATTTGTAGAAATGAATAGGCGCTTGGAGGTGAAGAGGAGAATGGCCGCTTCCGCGCTCTATCCATTTGTGCTTCGTCGCCGCGGTACTCGCTGTGCATATTCGCGGCGTCCCTTCTTTGCATTTGTAGAAATGAATAGGCGCTTGGAGGTCGAGAAGAGAATGGCCGCGTCCGCGTTCTTTCCATTTGTGCTTCGTCGCCGCGGTACTCTCTGTGCATATTCGCGGCGTCCCTTCTTTGCATTTGTAGAAATGAATAGGCGGTTGGAGGAGGAGAAGAGAATGGCCGCGTCCGCGCTCTTTCCATTTGTGCTTCGTCGCCGCGGTACTCGCTGTGCATATTCGCGGCGTCCCTTCTTTGAATTTGTAGAAATGAATAGGCGCTTGGAGGTGAAGAAGAGAATGGCCGCTTCCGCGCTCTTTCCATTTGTGCTTCGACGCCGCGGTACTCGCTGTGCATATTCACGGCGTCTCTTCATTGCATTTGTAGAAATGAATAGGAGCTTGGAGGTGGAGAAGAGAATGGCGGCGTCCGCGCTCTATCCATTTGTGCTTCGACGCCGCGGTACTCGCTGTGCAAATTCGCGGCGTCTCTTTTTTGCATTTGTAGAAATGAATAGGCGCTTGGAGGTGAAGAGGAGAATGGCCGCTTCCGCGCTCTATCCATTTGTGCTTCGTCGCCGCGGTACTTGCTGTGCATATTCGCGGCGTCCCTTCTTTGCATTTGTAGAAATGAATAGGCGCTTGGAGGTCGAGAAGAGAATGGCCGCGTCCGCGCTCTTTCCATTTGTGCTTCGTCGCCGCGGTACTCTCTGTGCATATTCGCGGCGTCCCTTCTTTGCATTTGTAGAAATGAATAGGCGGTTGGAGGTGGAGAAGAGAATGGCCGCGTCCGCGCTCTTTCCATTTGTGCTTCGTCGCCGCGGTACTCGCTGTGCATATTCGCGGCGTCCCTTCTTTGCATTTGTAGAAATGAATAGGCGCTTGGAGGTGAAGAAGAGAATGGCCGCTTCCGCGTTCTTTCCGTTTGTGCTTCGATGCCGCGTTGCTCCCTGTGCATATTCGGGGCGTCTCTTCTTTGCATTTGTAGAAATGAATAGGCGGTTGGAGGTGGAGAAGAGAATGGCCGCGTCCGCGCTCTTTCCATTTGCGCTTCGTCGCCACGGTACTCGCTGTGCATATTCGCGGCGTCCCTTCTTTGCATTTGTAGAAATGAATAGGCGCTTGGAGGTGGAGAAGAGAATGGCGGCGTCCGCGTTCTATCCATTTGTGCTTCGACGCCGCGGTACTCGCTGTGCACATTCGCGGCGTCTCTTCTTTGCATTTGTAGAAATGAATAGGCGCTTGGAGGTGAAGAAGAGAATGGCCGCGTCCGCGCTCTTTCCATTTGTGCTTAGTCGCCGCGGTACTCGCTGTGCATATTCACGGCGTCTCTTCATTGCATTTGTAGAAATGAATAGGCGGTTGGAGGTGGAGAAGAGAATGGCCGCGTCCGCGCTCTTTCCATTTGTGCTTCGTCGCCACGGTAGTCGCTGTGCATATTCGCGGCGTCCCTTCTTTGCATTTGTAGAAATGAATAGGCGCTTGGAGGTGGAGAAGAGAATGGCGGCGTCCGCGTTCTATCCATTTGTGCTTCGACGCCGCGGTACTCGCTGTGCACATTCGCGGCGTCTCTTCTTTGCATTTGTAGAAATGAATAGGCGCTTGGAGGTGAAGAAGAGAATGGCCTCGTCCGCGCTCTTTCCATTTGTGCTTAGTCGCCGCGGTACTCGCTGTGCATATTCACGGCGTCTCTTCATTGCATTTGTAGAAATGAATAGGCGCTTGGAGGTGGAGAAGAGAATGGCGGCGTCCGCGCTCTATCCATTTGTGCTTCGACGCCGCGGTACTCGCTGTGCACATTCGCGGCGTCTCTTTGCATTTGTAGAAATGAATAGGCGCTTGTAGGTGGAGAAGAGAATGGCGGCGTCCGCGCTCTATCCATTTGTGCTTCGACGCCGCGGTACTCGCTGTGCACATTCGCGGCGTCTCTTCTTTGCATTTGTAGAAATGAATAGGCGCTTGTAGGTGGAGAAGAGAATGGCGGCGTCCGCGCTCTATCCATTTGTGCTTCGACGCCGCGGTACTCGCTGTGCACATTCGCGGCGTCTCTTCTTTGCATTTGTAGAAATGAATAGGCGCTTGGAGGTGAAGAAGAGAATGGCGGCGTCCGCGCTCTATCCATTTGTGCTTCGACGCCGCGGTACTCGCTGTGCATATTCGCGGCGTCTCTTCTTTGCATTTGTAGAAATGAATAGGCGCTTGGAGGTGAAGAGGAGAATGGCCGCTTCCGCGCTCTATCCATTTGTGCTTCGTCGCCGCGGTACTCGCTGTGCATATTCGCGGCGTCCCTTCTTTGCATTTGTAGAAATGAATAGGCGCTTGGAGGTCGAGAAGAGAATGGCCGCGTCCGCGCTCTTTCCATTTGTGCTTCGTCGCCGCGGTACTCTCTGTGCATATTCGCGGCGTCCCTTCTTTGCATTTGTAGAAATGAATAGGCGGTTGGAGGAGGAGAAGAGACTGGCCGCGTCCGCGCTCTTTCCATTTGTGCTTCGTCGCCGCGGTACTCGCTGTGCATATTCGCGGCGTCCCTTCTTTGAATTTGTAGAAATGAATAGGCGCTTGGAGGTGAAGAAGAGAATGGCCGCTTCCGCGCTCTTTCCATTTGTGCTTCGACGCCGCGGTACTCGCTGTGCATATTCACGGCGTCTCTTCATTGCATTTGTAGAAATGAATAGGAGCTTGGAGGTGGAGAGGAGAATGGCGGCGTCCGCGCTCTATCCATTTGTGCTTCGACGCCGCGGTACTCGCTGTGCAAATTCGCGGCGTCTCTTTTTTGCATTTGTAGAAATGAATAGGCGCTTGGAGGTGAAGAGGAGAATGGCCGGTTCTGCGCTCTATCCATTTGTGCTTCGTCGCCGCGGTACTTGCTGTGCATATTCGCGGCGTCCCTTCTTTGCATTTGTAGAAATGAATAGGCGCTTGGAGGTCGAGAAGAGAATGGCCGCGTCCGCGCTCTTTCCATTTGTGCTTCGTCGCCGCGGTACTCTCTGTGCATATTCGCGGCGTCCCTTCTTTGCATTTGTAGAAATGAATAGGCGGTTGGAGGTGGAGAAGAGAATGGCCGCGTCCGCGCTCTTTCCATTTGTGCTTCGTCGCCGCGGTACTCGCTGTGCATATTCGCGGCGTCCCTTCTTTGCATTTGTAGAAATGAATAGGCGCTTGGAGGTGAAGAAGAGAATGGCCGCTTCCGCGTTCTTTCCGTTTGTGCTTCGATGCCGCGTTGCTCCCTGTGCATATTCGGGGCGTCTCTTCTTTGCATTTGTAGAAATGAATAGGCGGTTGGAGGTGGAGAAGAGAATGGCCGCGTCCGCGCTCTTTCCATTTGCGCTTCGTCGCCACGGTACTCGCTGTGCATATTCGCGGCGTCCCTTCTTTGCATTTGTAGAAATGAATAGGCGCTTGGAGGTGGAGAAGAGAATGGCGGCGTCCGCGTTCTATCCATTTGTGCTTCGACGCCGCGGTACTCGCTGTGCACATTCGCGGCGTCTCTTCTTTGCATTTGTAGAAATGAATAGGCGCTTGGAGGTGAAGAAGAGAATGGCCTCGTCCGCGCTCTTTCCATTTGTGCTTAGTCGCCGCGGTACTCGCTGTGCATATTCACGGCGTCTCTTCATTGCATTTGTAGAAATGAATAGGCGCTTGGAGGTGGAGAAGAGAATGGCGGCGTCCGCGCTCTTTCCATTTGTGCTTCGTCGCCACGGTACTCGCTGTGCATATTCGCGGCGTCCCTTCTTTGCATTTGTAGAAATGAATAGGCGCTTGGAGGTGGAGAAGAGAATGGCGGCGTCCGCGTTCTATCCATTTGTGCTTCGACGCCGCGGTACTCGCTGTGCACATTCGCGGCGTCTCTTCTTTGCATTTGTAGAAATGAATAGGCGCTTGGAGGTGAAGAAGAGAATGGCCGCGTCCGCGCTCTTTCCATTTGTGCTTAGTCGCCGCGGTACTCGCTGTGCATGTTCACGGCGTCTCTTCATTGCATTTGTAGAAATGAATAGGCGCTTGGAGGTGGAGAAGAGAATGGCGGCGTCCGCGCTCTATCCATTTGTGCTTCGACGCCGCGGTACTCGCTGTGCACATTCGCGGCGTCTCTTCTTTGCATTTGTAGAAAGGAATAGGCGCTTGGAGGTGAAGAAGAGAATGGCGGCGTCCGCGCTCTATCCATTTGTGCTTCGACGCCGCAGTACTGGCTGTGCATATTGGCGGCGTCTCTTCTTTGCATTTGTAGAAATGAATAGGCGCTTGGAGGTGAAGAGGAGACTGGCCGCTTCCGCGCTCTATCCATTTGTGCTTCGTCGCCGCAGTACTCGCTGTGCATATTCGCGGCGTCCCTTCTTTGCATTTGTAGAAATGAATAGGCGCTTGGAGGTCGAGAAGAGAATGGCCGCGTCCGCGCTCTTTCCATTTGTGCTTCGTCGCCGCGGTACTCTCTGTGCATATTCGCGGCGTCCCTTCTTTGCATTTGTAGAAATGAATAGGCGGTTGGAGGAGGAGAAGAGAATGGCCGCGTCCGCGCTCTTTCCATTTGTGCTTCGTCGCCGCGGTACTCGCTGTGCATATTCGCGGCGTCCCTTCTTTGAATTTGTAGAAATGAATAGGCGCTTGGAGGTGAAGAAGAGAATGGCCGCTTCCGCGCTCTTTCCATTTGTGCTTCGACGCCGCGGTACTCGCTGTGCATATTCACGGCGTCTCTTCATTGCATTTGTAGAAATGAATAGGAGCTTGGAGGTGGAGAGGAGAATGGCGGCGTCCGCGCTCTATCCATTTGTGCTTCGACGCCGCGGTACTCGCTGTGCAAATTCGCGGCGTCTCTTCTTTGCATTTGTAGAAATGAATAGGCGCTTGGAGGTGAAGAGGAGAATGGCCGCTTCCGCGCTCTATCCATTTGTGCTTCGTCGCCGCGGTGCTCGCTGTGCATATTCGCGGCGTCCCTTCTTTGCATTTGTAGAAATGAATAGGCGCTTGGAGGTCGAGAAGAGAATGGCCGCGTCCGCGCTCTTTCCATTTGTGCTTCGTCGCCGCGGTACTCTCTGTGCATATTCGCAGCGTCCCTTCTTTGCATTTGTAGAAATGAATAGGCGCTTGGAGGTGAAGAAGAGAATGGCCGCTTCCGCGTTCTTTCCATTTGTGCTTCGATGCCGCGTTGCTCCCTGTGCATATTCGGGGCGTCTCTTCTTTGCATTTGTAGAAATGAATAGGCGGTTGGAGGTGGAGAAGAGAATGGCCGCGTCCGCGCTCTTTCCATTTGTGCTTCGTCGCCACGGTACTCGCTGTGCATATTCGCGGCGTCCCTTCTTTGCATTTGTAGAAATGAATAGGCGCTTGGAGGTGGAGAAGAGAATGGCTGCGTCTGCGTTCTATCCATTTGTGCTTCGACGCCGCGGTACTCGCTGTGCACATTCGCGGCGTCTCTTCTTTGCATTTGTAGAAATGAATAGGCGCTTGGATGTGAAGAAGAGAATGGCGGCGTCCGCGCTCTATCCATTTGTGCTTCGACGCCGCGGTACTCGCTGTGCATATTCGCGGCGTCCCTTCTTTGCATTTGTAGAAATGAATAGGCGCTTGGAGGTGAAGAAGAGAATGGCGGCGTCCGCGCTCTATCCATTTGTGCTTCGACGCCGCGGTACTCGCTGTGCATATTCGCGGCGTCTCTTCTTTGCATTTGTAGAAATGAATAGGCGCTTGGAGGTGGAGAAAAGAATGACCGCGTCCGCGCTCTTTCCATTTGTGCTTCGTCGCCGCGGTACTCGCTGTGCATATTCGCGGCGTCCCTTCTTTGCATTTGTAGAAATGAATAGGCGCTTGGAGGTCGAGAAGAGAATGGCCGCGTCCGCGCTCTTTCCATTTGTGCTTCGTCGCCGCGGTACTCTCTGTGCATATTCGCGGCGTCCCTTCTTTGCATTTGTAGAAATGAATAGGCGGTTGGAGGTGGAGAAGAGAATGGCCGCGTCCGCGCTCTTTCCATTTGTGCTTCGTCGCCGCGGTACTCGCTGTGCATATTCGCGGCGTCCCTTCTTTGCATTTGTAGAAATGAATAGGCGCTTGGAGGTGAAGAAGAGAATGGCCGCTTCCGCGTTCTTTCCATTTGTGCTTCGATGCCGCGTTTCTCCCTGTGCATATTCGGGGCGTCTCTTCTTTGCATTTGTAGAAATGAATAGGCGGTTGGAGATGGAGAAGAGAATGGCCGCGTCCGCGCTCTTTCCATTTGTGTTTCGTCGCCACGGTACTCGCTGTGCATATTCGCGGCGTCCCTTCTTTGCATTTGTAGAAATGAATAGGCGCTTGGAGGTGGAGAAGAGAATGGCGGCGTCCGCGTTCTATCCATTTGTGCTTCGACGCCGCGGTACTCGCTGTGCACATTCGCGGCGTCTCTTCTTTGCATTTGTAGAAATGAATAGGCGCTTGGAGGTGAAGAAGAGAATGGCCGCGTCCGCGCTCTTTCCATTTGTGCTTAGTCGCCGCGGTACTCGCTGTGTATATTCACGGCGTCTCTTCATTGCATTTGTAGAAATGAATAGGCGCTTGGAGGTGGAGAAGAGAATGGCGGCGTCCGCGCTCTATCCATTTGTGCTTCGACGCCGCGGTACTCGCTGTGCACATTCGCGGCGTCTCTTCTTTGCATTTGTAGAAATGAAAAGGCGCTTGTAGGTGGAGAAGAGAATGGCGGCGTCCGCGCTCTATCCATTTGTGCTTCGACGCCGCGGTACTCGCTGTGCACATTCGCAGCGTCTCTTCTTTGCATTTGTAGAAATGAATAGGCGCTTGGAGGTGAAGAAGAGAATGGCGGCGTCCGCACTCTATCCATTTGTGCTTCGACGCCGCGGTACTCGCTGTGCATATTCGCGGCGTCTCTACTTTGCATTTGTAGAAATGAATAGGCGCTTGGAGGTGAAGAGGAGAATGGCCGCTTCCGCGCTCTATCCATTTGTGCTTCGTCGCCGCGGTACTCGCTGTGCATATTCGCGGCGTCCCTTCTTTGCATTTGTAGAAATGAATAGGCGCTTGGAGGTCGAGAAGAGAATGGCCGCGTCCGCGCTCTTTCCATTTGTGCTTCGTCGCCGCGGTACTCTCTGTGCATATTCGCGGCGTCCCTTCTTTGCATTTGTAGAAATGAATAGGCGGTTGGAGGAGGAGAAGAGAATGGCCGCGTCCGCGCTCTTTCCATTTGTGCTTCGTCGTCGCGGTACTCGCTGTGCATATTCGCGGCGTCCCTTCTTTGAATTTGTAGAAATGAATAGGCGCTTGGAGGTGAAGAAGAGAATGGCCGCTTCCGCGCTCTTTCCATTTGTGCTTCGACGCCGCGGTACTCGCTGTGCATATTCACGGCGTCTCTTCATTGCATTTGTAGAAATGAATAGGAGCTTGGAGGTGGAGAGGAGAATGGCGGCGTCCGCGCTCTATCCATTTGTGCTTCGACGCCGCGGTACTCGCTGTGCAAATTCGCGGCGTCTCTTCTTTGCATTTGTAGAAATGAATAGGCGCTTGGAGGTGAAGAGGAGAATGGCCGCTTCCGCGCTCTATCCATTTGTGCTTCGTCGCCGCGGTACTTGCTGTGCATATTCGCGGCGTCCCTTCTTTGCATTTGTAGAAATGAATAGGCGCTTGGAGGTCGAGAAGAGAATGGCCGCGTCCGCGCTCTTTCCATTTGTGCTTCGTCGCCGCGGTACTCTCTGTGCATATTCGCGGCGTCCCTTCTTTGCATTTGTAGAAATGAATAGGCGGTTGGAGGTGGAGAAGAGAATGGCCGCGTCCGCGCTCTTTCCATTTGTGCTTCGTCGCCGCGGTACTCGCTGTGCATATTCACGGCGTCCCTTCTTTGCATTTGTAGAAATGAATAGGCGCTTGGAGGTGAAGAAGAGAATGGCCGCTTCCGCGTTCTTTTCATTTGTGCTTCGATGCCGCGTTGCTCCCTGTGCATATTCGGGGCGTCTCTTCTTTGCATTTGTAGAAATGAATAGGCGGTTGGAGGTGGAGAAGAGAATGGCCGCGTCCGCGCTCTTTCCATTTGTGCTTCGTCGCCACGGTACTCGCTGTGCATATTCGCGGCGTCCCTTCTTTGCATTTGTAGAAATGAATAGGCGCTTGGAGGTGGAGAAGAGAATGGCGGCGTCCGCGTTCTATCCATTTGTGCTTCGACGCCGCGGTACTCGCTGTGCACATTCTTGGCGTCTCTTCTTTGCATTTGTAGAAATGGATAGGCGCTTGGAGGTGAAGAAGAGAATGGCCTCGTCCGCGCTCTTTCCATTTGTGCTTAGTCGCCGCGGTACTCGCTGTGCATATTCACGGCGTCTCTTCATTGCATTTGTAGAAATGAATAGGCGCTTGGAGGTGGAGAAGAGAATGGCGGCGTCCGCGCTCTATCCATTTGTGCTTCGACGCCGCGGTACTCGCTGTGCACATTCGCGGCGTCTCTTCTTTGCATTTGTAGAAATGAAAAGGCGCTTGTAGGTGGAGAAGAGAATGGCGGCGTCCGCGCTCTATCCAATTGTGCTTCGACGCCGCGGTACTCGCTGTGCACATTCGCGGCGTCTCTTCTTTGCATTTGTAGAAATGAATAGGCGCTTGGAGGTGAAGAAGAGAATGGCGGCGTCCGCGCTCTATCCATTTGTGCTTCGACGCCGCGGTACTCGCTGTGCATATTCACGGCGTCTCTTCATTGCATTTGCAGAAATGAATAGGCGCTTGGAGGTAGAGAAGAGAATGGCGGCGTCCGCGCTCTATCAATTTGTGCTTCGACGCCGCGGTACTCGCTGTGCATATTCGCGGCGTCCCTTCTTTGCATTTGTAGAAATGAATAGGCGCTTGGAGGTGAAGAAGAGAATGGCGGCGTCCGCGCTCCATCCATTTGTGCTTCGACGCCGCGGTACTCGCTGTGCATATTCGCGGCGTCCCTTCTTTGCATTTGTAGAAATGAATAGGCGCTTGGAGGTGAAGAAGAGAATGGCGGCGTCCGCGCTCTATCCATTTGTGCTTCGACGCCGCGCTACTCTCTGTGCATATTCACGGCGTCTCTTCATTGCATTTGTAGAAATGAATAGGAGCTTGGGGGTGGAGAGGAGAATGGCGGCGTCCGCGCTCTATCCATTTGTGCTTCGACGCCGCGGTACTCGCTGTGCATATTCGCGGCGTCTCTTTGCATTTGTAGAAACGAATAGGCGCTTGGAGGTGGAGAAGAGAATGGCCGCGTCCGCGCTCTTTCCATTTGTGCTTCGTCGCCGCGGTACTCTCTGTGCATATTCGCGGCGTCCCTTCTTTGCATTTGTAGAAATGAATAGGCGGTTGGAGGTGGAGAAGAGAATCGCCGCATCCGCGCTCTTTCCATTTGTGCTTCGTCGCCGCGGTACTCGCTGTGCATATTCCCGGCGTCCCTTCTTTGAATTTGTAGAAATGAATAGGCGCTTGGAGGTGAAGAAGAGAATGGCCGCTTCCGCGCTCTTTCCATTTGTGCTTCGACGCCGCGTTGCTCCCTGTGCATATTCGGGGCGTCTCTTCTTTGCATTTGTAGAAATGAATAGGCGCTTGGAGGTGGAGAAGAGAATGGCCGCGTCCGCGCTCTTTCCATTTGTGCTTCGTCGCCGCGGTACTCGCTGTGCATATTCACGGCGTCCCTTCTTTGCATTTGTAGAAATGAATAGGCGCTTGGAGGTGAAGAAGAGAATGGCCGCTTCCGCGTTCTTTCCATTTGTGCTTCGATGCCGCGTTGCTCCCTGTGCATATTCGGGGCGTCTCTTCTTTGCATTTGTAGAAATGAATAGGCGGTTGGAGGTGGAGAAGAGAATGGCCGCGTCCGCGCTCTTTCCATTTGTGCTTCGTCGCCACGGTACTCGCTGTGCATATTCGCGGCGTCCCTTCTTTGCATTTGTAGAAATGAATTGGCGCTTGGAGGTGGAGAAGAGAATGGCGGCGTCCGCGTTCTATCCATTTGTGCTTCGACGCCGCGGTACTCGCTGTGCACATTCGCGGCGTCTCTTCTTTGCATTTGTAGAAATGGATAGGCGCTTGGAGGTGAAGAAGAGAATGGCCTCGTCCGCGCTCTTTCCATTTGTGCTTAGTCGCCGCGGTACTCGCTGTGCATATTCACGGCGTCTCTTCATTGCATTTGTAGAAATGAATAGGCGCTTGGAGGTGGAGAAGAGAATGGCGGCGTCCGCGCTCTATCCATTTGTGCTTCGACGCCGCGGTACTCGCTGTGCACATTCGCGGCGTCTCTTCTTTGCATTTGTAGAAATGAAAAGGCGCTTGTAGGTGGAGAAGAGAATGGCGGCGTCCGCGCTCTATCCAATTGTGCTTCGACGCCGCGGTACTCGCTGTGCACATTCGCGGCGTCTCTTTGCATTTGTAGAAATGAATAGGCGCTTGGAGGTGAAGAAGAGAATGGCGGCGTCCGCGCTCTATCCATTTGTGCTTCGACGCCGCGGTACTCGCTGTGCATATTCACGGCGTCTCTTCATTGCATTTGCAGAAATGAATAGGCGCTTGGAGGTAGAGAAGAGAATGGCGGCGTCCGCGCTCTATCAATTTGTGCTTCGACGCCGCGGTACTCGCTGTGCATATTCGCGGCGTCCCTTCTTTGCATTTGTAGAAATGAATAGGCGCTTGGAGGTGAAGAAGAGAATGGCGGCGTCCGCGCTCCATCCATTTGTGCTTCGACGCCGCGGTACTCGCTGTGCATATTCGCGGCGTCCCTTCTTTGCATTTGTAGAAATGAATAGGCGCTTCGAGGTGAAGAAGAGAATGGCGGCGTCCGCGCTCTATCCATTTGTGCTTCGACGCCGCGCTACTCTCTGTGCATATTCACGGCGTCTCTTCATTGCATTTGTAGAAATGAATAGGAGCTTGGGGGTGGAGAGGAGAATGGCGGCGTCCGCGCTCTATCCATTTGTGCTTCGACGCCGCGGTACTCGCTGTGCATATTCGCGGCGTCTCTTCTTTGCATTTGTAGAAACGAATAGGCGCTTGGAGGTGGAGAAGAGAATGGCCGCGTCCGCGCTCTTTCCATTTGTGCTTCGACGCCGCGTTGCTCCCTGTGCATATTCGGGGCGTCTCTTCTTTGCATTTGTAGAAATGAATAGGCGGTTGGAGGTGGAGAAGAGAATGGCCGCGTCCGCGCTCTTTCCATTTGTGCTTCGCCGCCGCGGTACTCGCTGTGCATATTCGCGGCGTCTCTTCTTTGCATTTGTAGAAATGAATAGGCGCTTGGAGGTGGAGAAGAGAATGGCCGCGTCCGCGCTCTTTCCATTTGTGCTTCGTCGCCGCGGTACTCGCTGTGCATATTCACGGCGTCCCTTCTTTGCATTTGTAGAAATGAATAGGCGCTTGGAGGTGAAGAAGAGAATGGCCGCTTCCGCGTTCTTTCCATTTGTGCTTCGATGCCGCGTTGCTCCCTGTGCATATTCGGGGCGTCTCTTCTTTGCATTTGTAGAAATGAATAGGCGGTTGGAGGTGGAGAAGAGAATGGCCGCGTCCGCGCTCTTTCCATTTGTGCTTCGTCGCCACGGTACTCGCTGTGCATATTCGCGGCGTCCCTTCTTTGCATTTGTAGAAATGAATTGGCGCTTGGAGGTGGAGAAGAGAATGGCGGCGTCCGCGTTCTATCCATTTGTGCTTCGACGCCGCGGTACTCGCTGTGCACATTCGCGGCGTCTCTTCTTTGCATTTGTAGAAATGGATAGGCGCTTGGAGGTGAAGAAGAGAATGGCCTCGTCCGCGCTCTTTCCATTTGTGCTTAGTCGCCGCGGTACTCGCTGTGCATATTCACGGCGTCTCTTCATTGCATTTGTAGAAATGAATAGGCGCTTGGAGGTGGAGAAGAGAATGGCGGCGTCCGCGCTCTATCCATTTGTGCTTCGACGCCGCGGTACTCGCTGTGCACATTCGCGGCGTCTCTTCTTTGCATTTGTAGAAATGAAAAGGCGCTTGTAGGTGGAGAAGAGAATGGCGGCGTCCGCGCTCTATCCAATTGTGCTTCGACGCCGCGGTACTCGCTGTGCACATTCGCGGCGTCTCTTCTTTGCATTTGTAGAAATGAATAGGCGCTTGGAGGTGAAGAAGAGAATGGCGGCGTCCGCGCTCTATCCATTTGTGCTTCGACGCCGCGGTACTCGCTGTGCATATTCACGGCGTCTCTTCATTGCATTTGCAGAAATGAATAGGCGCTTGGAGGTAGAGAAGAGAATGGCGGCGTCCGCGCTCTATCAATTTGTGCTTCGACGCCGCGGTACTCGCTGTGCATATTCGCGGCGTCCCTTCTTTGCATTTGTAGAAATGAATAGGCGCTTGGAGGTGAAGAAGAGAATGGCGGCGTCCGCGCTCCATCCATTTGTGCTTCGACGCCGCGGTACTCGCTGTGCATATTCGCGGCGTCCCTTCTTTGCATTTGTAGAAATGAATAGGCGCTTCGAGGTGAAGAAGAGAATGGCGGCGTCCGCGCTCTATCCATTTGTGCTTCGACGCCGCGCTACTCTCTGTGCATATTCACGGCGTCTCTTCATTGCATTTGTAGAAATGAATAGGAGCTTGGGGGTGGAGAGGAGAATGGCGGCGTCCGCGCTCTATCCATTTGTGCTTCGACGCCGCGGTACTCGCTGTGCATATTCGCGGCGTCTCTTCTTTGCATTTGTAGAAACGAATAGGCGCTTGGAGGTGGAGAAGAGAATGGCCGCGTCCGCGCTCTTTCCATTTGTGCTTCGTCGCCGCGGTACTCTCTGTGCATATTCGCGGCGTCCCTTCTTTGCATTTGTAGAAATGAATAGGCGGTTGGAGGTGGAGAAGAGAATCGCCGCATCCGCGCTCTTTCCATTTGTGCTTCGTCGCCGCGGTACTCGCTGTGCATATTCGCGGCGTCCCTTCTTTGAATTTGTAGAAATGAATAGGCGCTTGGAGGTGAAGAAGAGAATGGCCGCTTCCGCGCTCTTTCCATTTGTGCTTCGACGCCGCGTTGCTCCCTGTGCATATTCGGGGCGTCTCTTCTTTGCATTTGTAGAAATGAATAGGCGGTTGGAGGTGGAGAAGAGAATGGCCGCGTCCGCGCTCTTTCCATTTGTGCTTCGCCGCCGCGGTACTCGCTGTGCATATTCGCGGCGTCTCTTCTTTGCATTTGTAGAAATGAATAGGCGCTTGGAGGTGGAGAAAAGAATGACCACGTCCGCGCTCTTTCCATTTGTGCTTCGTCGCCGCGGTACTCGCTGTGCATATTCGCGGCGTCCCTTCTTTGCATTTGTAGAAATGAATAGGCGCTTTGAGGTGGAGAAGAGAATGGCCGCGTCCGCGCTCTTTCCATTTGTGCTTCGTCGCCGCGGTACTCTCTGTGCATATTCGCGGCGTCCCTTCTTTGCATTTGTAGAAATGAATAGGCGGTTGGAGGTGGAGAAGAGAATGGCCGCGTCCGCGCTCTTTCCATTTGTGCTTCGTCGCCGCGGTACTCGCTGTGCATATTCGCGGCGTCCCTTCTTTGCATTTGTAGAAATGAATAGGCGCTTGGAGGTGAAGAAGAGAATGGCCGCTTCCACGCTCTTTCTATTTGTGCTTCGATGCCGCGTTGCTCCCTGTGCATATTCGGGGCGTCTCTTCTTTGCATTTGTAGAAATGAATAGGCGGTTGGAGGTGGAGAAGAGAATGGCCGCGTCCGTGCTCTTTCCATTTGTGCTTCGTGGCCACGGTACTCGCTGTGCATATCCGCGGCGTCCCTTCTTTGCATTTGTAGAAATGAATAGGCGCTTGGAGGTGGAGAAGAGAATTGCGGCGTCCGCGCTCTATCCATTTGTGCTTCGACGCCGCGGTACTCGCTGTGCACATTCGCGGCGTCTCTTCTTTGCATTTGTAGAAATGAATAGGCGCTTGGAGGTGGAGAAGAGAATGGCGGCGTCCGCGCTCTATCCATTTGTGCTTCGACGCCGCGGTACTCGCTGGGCACATTCGCGGCGTCTCTTCTTTGCATTTGTAGAAATTAATAGGCGCTTAGAGGTGAAGAAGAGAATGGCCGCTTCCGCGCTCTTTCCATTTGTGCTTCGACGCCGCGTTGCTCGCTGTGCATATTCGCGGCGTCCCTTCTTTGCATTTGTAGAAATGAATAGGCGCTTGGAGGTGAAGAAGAGAATGGCGGCGATCGCGCTCTATTCATTTGTGCTTCGACGCCGCGGGACTCGCTGTGGATATTCACGGCGTCTCTTCATTGCATTTGTAGAAATGAATAGGCGCTTGGAGGTGGAGAAGAGAATGGCCGCGTCCGCGCTCTTTCCATTTGTACTTCGTCGCCGCGGTACTCGCTGTGCATATTCGCGGCGTCCCTTCTTTGCATTTGTAGAAATGAATAGGCGCTTGGAGGTGAAGAAGAGAATGGCCGCTTCCGCGCTCATTCCATTTGTGCTTCGACGCCGCGTTGCTCCTTGTGCATATTCGGGGCGTCTCTTCTTTGCATTTCTAGAAATGAATAGGCGGTTGAAGGTGGAGAAGAGAATGGCCGCGTCCGCGCTCTTTCCATTTGTGCTTCGTCGCCGCGGTACTCGCTGTGCATATTCGCGGCGTCCCTTCTTTGCATTTGTAGAAATGAATAGGCGCTTGGAGGTGGAGAAGAGAATGGCGGCGTCCGCGCTCTTTCCATTTGTGCTTCGACGCCGCGGTACTCGCTGTGCACATTCGCGGCGGCTCTTTGCATTTGTAGAAATGAATATGCGCTTGGAGGTGAAGAAGAGAATGGCCGCTTCCGCGCTCTTTCCATTTGTGCTTCGACGCCGCGTTGCTCGCTGTGCATATTCGGGGCGTCTTTTCTTTGCATTTGTAGAAATTTATAGGCGGTTGGAGGTGGAGAAGAGAATGGCCGCGTCCGCGTTCTTTCCATTTGTGCTTCGTCGCCGCGGTACTCGCTGTACATATTCGCGGCGTCCCTTTGCATTTGTAGAAATGAATAGGCGGTTGGAAGTGGAGAAGAGAATGGCCGCGTCCGCGCTCTTTCCATTTGTGCTTCGTCGCCGCGTTGCTCCCTGTGCATATTCGGGGCGTGTCTTCTTTGCATTTATAGAAATGAATAGGTGGTTGGAGGTGGAGAAGAGAATGGCCGCGTCCGCGCTCTTTCCATTTGTGCTTCGTCGCCGCGGTACTCGCTGTGCATATTCGCGGCGTCCTTTCTTTGCATTTGTAGAAATGAATAGGCCCTTGGAGGTGGAGAAGAGAATGGCGGCGTCCGCGCTCTATCCATTTGTGATTCGACGCCGCGGTACTCGCTGTGCACATTCGCGGCGTCTCTTCTTTGCATTTGTAGAAATGAATAGGCGCTTGGAGGTGAAGAAGAGAATGGCGGCGTCCGCGCTCTATTCATTTGTGCTTCGACGCCGCGGTACTCGCTGTGCATATTTACGGCGTCTCTTCATTGCATTTGCAGAAATGAATAGGCGCTTGGAGGTAGAGAAGAGAATGGCGGCGTCCGCGCTCTTTCCATTTGTGCTTAGTCGCCGCGGTGCTCGCTGTGCATATTCACGGCGTCTCTTCATTGCATTTGTAGAAATGAATAGGCGCTTGGAGGTGGAGAAGAGAATGGCGGCGTCCGCGCTCTATCAATTTGTGCTTCGACGTCGCGGTACTCGCTGTGCATATTCGCGGCGTCCCTTCTTTGCATTTGTAGAAATGAATAGGCGCTTGGAGGTGAAGAAGCGAATGGCGGCGTCCGCTCTCTATCCATTTGTGCTTCGACACCGCGGTACTCGCTGTGCACATTCACGGCGTCTCTTCATTGCATTTGTAGAAATGAATAGGCGGTTGGATGTGGAGAAGAGAATGGCGGCGTCCGCGCTCCATCCATTTGTGCTTCGACGCCGCGGTACTCGCTGTGCATTTTCACGGCGTCTCTTCATTGCATTTGTAGAAATGAATAGGCGCTTGGAGGTGGAGAAGAGAATAGCGGCGTCCGCACTCTATCCATTTGTGCTTCGACGCCGCGGTACTCGCTGTGCATATTCGCGGCGTCTCTTCATCGCATTTGTAGAAATGAATAGGCGCTTGTAGGTGGAGAAGAGAATGGCGGCGTCCGCGCTCTATCCATTTGTGCTTCGACGCCGCGGTACTCGCTGTGCACATTCGCGGCGTCTCTTCTTTGCATTTGTAGAAATTAATAGGCGCTTGGAGGTGAAGAAGAGAATGGCGGCGTCCGCGCTCTATCCATTTGTGCTTCGACGCCGCGGTACTCGCTGTGCATATTCACGGCGTCTCTTCATTGCATTTGCAGAAATGAATAGGCGCTTGGAGGTGAAGAAGAGAATGGCCGCTTCCGCGTTCTTTCCATTTGTGCTTCGATGCCGCGTTGCTCCCTGTGCATATTCGGGGCGTCTCTTCTTTGCATTTGTAGAAATGAATAGGCGGTTGGAGGTGGAGAAGAGAATGGCCGCGTCCGCGCTCTTTCCATTTGTGCTTCGTCGCCACGGTACTCGCTGTGCATATTCGCGGCGTCCCTTCTTTGCATTTGTAGAAATGAATAGGCGCTTGGAGGTGGAGAAGAGAATGGCGGCGTCCGCGTTCTATCCATTTGTGCTTCGACGCCGCGCTACTCTCTGTGCATATTCACGGCGTCTCTTCATTGCATTTGTAGAAATGAATAGGAGCTTGGGGGTGGAGAGGAGAATGGCGGCGTCCGCGCTCTATCCATTTGTGCTTCGACGCCGCGGTACTCGCTGTGCATATTCGCGGCGTCTCTTCGCATTTGTAGAAACGAATAGGCGCTTGGAGGTGGAGAAGAGAATGGCCGCGTCCGCGCTCTTTCCATTTGTGCTTCGTCGCCGCGGTACTCTCTGTGCATATTCGCGGCGTCCCTTTGCATTTGTAGAAATGAATAGGCGCTTGGAGGTGAAGAAGAGAATGGCGGCGTCCGCGCTCTATCCATTTGTGCTTCGACGCCGCGGTACTCGCTGTGCATATTCGCGGCGTCCCTTCTTTGCATTTGTAGAAATGAATAGGCGTTTGGAGGTGAAGAAGAGAATGGCGGCGTCCGCGCTCTATCCATTTGTGCTTCGACGCCGCGGTACTCGCTGTGCATATTCACGGCGTCTCTTCATTGCATTTGTAGAAATGAATAGGAGCTTGGAGGTGGAGAGGAGAATGGCGGCGTCCGCGCTCTATCCATTTGTGCTTCGACGCCGCGGTACTCGCTGTGCAAATTCGCGGCGTCTCTTCTTTGCATTTGTAGAAATGAATAGGCGCTTTGAGGTGAAGAGGAGAATGGCCGCTTCCGCGCTCTATCCAGTTGTGCTTCGACGCCGCGGTACTCGCTGTGCATATTCGCGGCGTCCCTTCTTTGCATTTGTAGAAATGAATAGGCGCTTGGAGGTGAAGAAGAGAATGGCCGCTTCCGCGTTCTTTCCATTTGTGCTTCGATGCCGCGTTGCTCCCTGTGCATATTCGGGCGTCTCTTCTTTGCATTTGTAGAAATGAATAGGCGGTTGGAGGTGGAGAAGAGAATGGCCGCGTCCGCGCTCTTTCCATTTGTGCTTCGTCGCCACGGTACTCGCTGTGCATATTCGCGGCGTCCCTTCTTTGCATTTGTAGAAATGATAGGCGCTTGGAGGTGGAGAAGAGAATGGCGGCGTCCGCGTTCTATCCATTTGTGCTTCGACGCCGCGGTACTCGCTGTGCACATTCGCGGCGTCTCTTCTTTGCATTTGTAGAAATGAATAGGCGCTTGGAGGTGAAGAAGAGAATGGCCGCGTCCGCGCTCTTTCCATTTGTGCTTAGTCGCCGCGGTACTCGCTGTGCATAGTCACGGCGTCTCTTCATTGCATTTGTAGAAATGAATAGGCGATTGGAGGTGGAGAAGAGAATGGCGGCGTCCGCGCTCTATCCATTTGTGCTTCGACGCCGCGGTACTCGCTTTGCACATTCGCGGCGTCTCATCTTTGCATTTGTAGAAATGAATAGGCGCTTGTAGGTGGAGAAGAGAATGGCGGCGTCCGCGCTCTATCCATTTGTGCTTCGACGCCGCGGTACTCGCTGTGCACATTCGCGGCGTCTCTTCTTTGCATTTGTAGAAATGAATAGGCGCTTGGAGGTGAAGAAGAGAATGGCGGCGTCCGCGCTCTTTCCATTTGTACTTCGTCGCCGCGGTACTCGCTGTGCATATTCGCGGCGTCCCTTCTTTGCATTTGTAGAAATGAATAGGCGCTTGGAGGTGAAGAAGAGAATGGCGGCGTCCGCGCTCTATCCATTTGTGCTTCGACGCCGCGGTACTCGCTGTGCATATTCGCGGCGTCCCTTCTTTGCATTTGTAGAAATGAATAGGCGCTTGGAGGTGAAGAAGAGAATGGCCGCTTCCGCGTTCTTTCCATTTGTGCTTCGATGCCGCGTTGCTCCCTGTGCATATTCGGGGCGTCTCTTCTTTGCATTTGTAGAAATGAATAGGCGGTTGGAGGTGGAGAAGAGAATGGCCGCGTCCGCGCTCTTTCCATTTGTGCTTCGTCGCCACGGTACTCGCTGTGCATATTCGCGGCGTCCCTTCTTTGCATTTGTAGAAATGAATAGGCGCTTGGAGGTGGAGAAGAGAATGGCGGCGTCCGCGTTCTATCCATTTGTGCTTCGACGCCGCGCTACTCTCTGTGCATATTCACGGCGTCTCTTCATTGCATTTGTAGAAATGAATAGGAGCTTGGGGGTGGAGAGGAGAATGGCGGCGTCCGCGCTCTATCCATTTGTGCTTCGACGCCGCGGTACTCCCTGTGCATATTCGCGGCGTCTCTTCGCATTTGTAGAAACGAATAGGCGCTTGGAGGTGGAGAAGAGAATGGCCGCGTCCGCGCTCTTTCCATTTGTGCTTCGTCGCCGCGGTACTCTCTGTGCATATTCGCGGCGTCCCTTTGCATTTGTAGAAATGAATAGGCGCTTGGAGGTGAAGAAGAGAATGGCGGCGTCCGCGCTCTATCCATTTGTGCTTCGACGCCGCGGTACTCGCTGTGCATATTCGCGGCGTCCCTTCTTTGCATTTGTAGAAATGAATAGGCGTTTGGAGGTGAAGAAGAGAATGGCGGCGTCCGCGCTCTATCCATTTGTGCTTCGACGCCGCGGTACTCGCTGTGCATATTCACGGCGTCTCTTCATTGCATTTGTAGAAATGAATAGGAGCTTGGAGGTGGAGAGGAGAATGGCTGCGTCCGCGCTCTATCCATTTGTGCTTCGACGCCGCGGTACTCGCTGTGCAAATTCGCGACGTCTCTTCTTTGCATTTGTAGAAATGAATAGGCGCTTGGAGGTGAAGAGGAGAATGGCCGCTTCCGCGCTCTATCCATTTGTGCTTCGACGCCGCGGTACTCGCTGTGCATATTCGCGGCGTCCCTTCTTTGCATTTGTAGAAATGAATAGGCGCTTGGAGGTGAAGAAGAGAATGGCCGCTTCCGCGTTCTTTCCATTTGTGCTTCGATGCCGCGTTGCTCCCTGTGCATATTCGGGGCGTCTCTTCTTTGCATTTGTAGAAATGAATAGGCGGTTGGAGGTGGAGAAGAGAATGGCCGCGTCCGCGCTCTTTCCATTTGTGCTTCGTCGCCACGGTACTCGCTGTGCATATTCGCGGCGTCCCTTCTTTGCATTTGTAGAAATGAATAGGCGCTTGGAGGTGAGAAGAGAATGGCGGCGTCCGCGTTCTATCCATTTGTGCTTCGACGCCGCGGTACTCGCTGTGCACATTCGCGGCGTCTCTTCTTTGCATTTGTAGAAATGAATAGGCGCTTGGAGGTGAAGAAGAGAATGGCCGCGTCCGCGCTCTTTCCATTTGTGCTTAGTCGCCGCGGTACTCGCTGTGCATAGTCACGGCGTCTCTTCATTGCATTTGTAGAAATGAATAGGCGCTTGGAGGTGGAGAAGAGAATGGCGGCGTCCGCGCTCTATCCATTTGTGCTTCGACGCCGCGGTACTCGCTTTGCACATTCGCGGCGTCTCTTCTTTGCATTTGTAGAAATGAATAGGCGCTTGGAGGTGAAGAAGAGAATGCCGCGTCCGCGCTCTTTCCATTTGTGCTTCGTCGCCACGGTACTCGCTGTGCATATTCGCGGCGTCCCTTCTTTGCATTTGTAGAAATGAATAGGCGCTTGGAGGTGGAGAAGAGAATGGCGGCGTCCGCGTTCTATCCATTTGTGCTTCGACGCCGCGGTACTCGCTGTGCACATTCGCGGCGTCTCTTCTTTGCATTTGTAGAAATGAATAGGCGCTTGGAGGTGAAGAAGAGAATGGCCGCGTCCGCGCTCTTTCCATTTGTGCTTAGTCGCCGCGGTACTCGCTGTGCATAGTCACGGCGTCTCTTCATTGCATTTGTAGAAATGAATAGGCGCTTGGAGGTGGAGAAGAGAATGGCGGCGTCCGCGCTCTTTCCATTTGTGCTTCGACGCCGCGTTGCTCGCTGTGCATATTCGCGGCGTCCCTTCTTTGCATTTGTAGAAATGAATAGGCGCTTGGAGGTGAAGAAGAGAATGGCGGCGATCGCGCTCTATTCATTTGTGCTTCGACGCCGCGGGACTCGCTGTGGATATTCACGGCGTCTCTTCATTGCATTTGTAGAAATGAATAGGCGCTTGGAGGTGGAGAAGAGAATGGCCGCGTCCGCGCTCTTTCCATTTGTACTTCGTCGCCGCGGTACTCGCTGTGCATATTCGCGGCGTCCCTTCTTTGCATTTGTAGAAATGAATAGGCGCTTGGAGGTGAAGAAGAGAATGGCCGCTTCCGCGCTCATTCCATTTGTGCTTCGACGCCGCGTTGCTCCTTGTGCATATTCGGGGCGTCTCTTCTTTGCATTTCTAGAAATGAATAGGCGGTTGAAGGTGGAGAAGAGAATGGCCGCGTCCGCGCTCTTTCCATTTGTGCTTCGTCGCCGCGGTACTCGCTGTGCATATTCGCGGCGTCCCTTCTTTGCATTTGTAGAAATGAATAGGCGCTTGGAGGTGGAGAAGAGAATGGCGGCGTCCGCGCTCTTTCCATTTGTGCTTCGACGCCGCGGTACT